>NC_053025.1:89745862-90020836 GCF_003073215.2 Triticum urartu
GCAAGGATGATGTGGGATTATGATGAACAACAATTTACTACTTTTATCTCATGGCACATACAAAATTCCAAACCTTGTAGTCATTTATTCCTCGCTTTCCACATGAGTACTGAAATCAAAATTCAATATCGAATGGATAATTCGAATGCCCGTTACGTTGTGTCATATATTGTAAATGACCTTGTCAGTTGTGATAATCATGAGTTGCAACAGTGTTAGTTGTCAGTTGATATATCATATTTGTGTTTTTATAGCATGATGATTGCTTCCATATATTTCTTTCAAAATAATTGTTGCTTGCTGGAGTGGAGATTGAAACCGTCTCCATATTCCTTATCTATTTCTGCGGTTTCCACAATGGTTCCTTGGCACATATTTTGCAATTTAACACAATATATCCTTTTTTGTGAACATAATTGTGGAAAGTGTGCTTAAAGAATGACTGACACAGAGACAGAAATGAGAACCTTTCTAATCTAACATTCGGCAAAAGTATGACCGTCAGTTCTGCCGTTATCTTACTCGAAATGGACCACTGTTTTGATATGTCTTCATGTACTCTATATATGTTCACACAATTAAAGATTTTCGCATTAAATATATGCACATATCTGGAAGTTGCATTGCATATATGTGTATTATGTACAGCTAAGTGGAACAAAATAAATTGTTTTTCGAATTTTCGAGGTCGAAATGTTTAGTTCATTTGGCATGCCATCATTTATCTGAATGTATCTTCTATACAGTATCTTGATGAGAATGTTTAGATCATTTAGCCCTATAAGTAAATCTATCACTAATCATTTTTTGGAGTAGGGAGAAAAAAAATCCAAGAAGGGAGAGTTTTTCTAAATATAATGAATTATTCAAGGTGAGATACAAACCAAGTCATTTGCAACCATCTAACTGGATGCCGCTACTGGCATCCAAATAAAGTCTGCTCTGTCTTAACATGCCTAGATGGGGTATATGGAAACAAGGATGAGCATGTAGTGGAGACAAATAGCATGTCACTAACCTGTATGCTCCTCCTATTCGCAATAAGATGGTAACATCCCATTTATTTTAACTCCAATTCTTTTATACACAATATATCTGATGCTTTCATGCTTTTCAATATTTTCGAAAGATTGCTATGCTTTGTCAGACTCAGAACTGAATGTTCCACTGGACCAGGCATGCAACATGTGAGTAGGTCTGCTGTAAGCCTGTAACTGTATACTTTCCTGACCAGCCTCGTCCACATAGACGGGATAACTCAAACTCTTGTTTCAAGAGTGAGTAGTATGCTAAAATAGCATATATTTTTTAATATGGATTAATTGTCAATTCTGAGAAACCTTAAAAATATTAACAGAGTAGAAATGATGCCTTGCAGCAAGGATGGTGTGAGATTGTGATTAACAACAATTTGCTACTCTTATCTCATGACACATACAAAATTCAAAACCTTGTAGTCATTTGCACTTCAGTTTCCACATGAGTATCAAGATCAAAATTCAGTATCGAAGATTTTTATAATTGCAATGTCCATTCTGTTGTGTCATATATTGTAAATGACCTTGTGAATTGTGATAGGACATTTTGCTCAAAAAAAATGTGATAGGACATGAGTTACAACAGTGTTAGTTGTCAATTCATGTATAGTATCATATTTGTCTTAATAGTATTGTGTTTGCTTCCATATATTTCTAATATCAAAACAATTGTTGCTTGCTGGAGTAGAGACTGAAACCGTCTCCATATCCTTATCTATTTCTGAGGTTTCCACAGTGAGCCATTAGTACATATTTTGCAATCTAGCACCATATATCCTTTCTCTGTGAACATAATTGTGGAGCGTGTGCTTAAAGAATGACCAAAACAGATATGAGAACCTTTCTACTCTTACATTCTGGGAAAAGACTTGCGAGTTTTGCGGTTATCTTACTGAAATGGACCACTATTTTCAGATGTACACTATATGTTCACACAATTTTAAAATTTATGCAGTAAATATATGCACATATCTAGAGGTTGCATTGCATATGTGTATCATGTACAGCTAAGTAGAACAAAATGTGATGCCCATTAGTTTGCTAGACATGTATCATTGGCATGCCATCATTTATTTAAAATGTACTGTATCTTCTATGCAGTATCTTCATGGGAATGTTTGCATCATATTTAGCCTAAAAATAAGTAAACATATCACTAATTTTGAGTAGCATGCACCTCATCACAATTTACTGGTCATTTATTTGTGTGAATTCTTAAAAATGGATGGCTGGTATAGTTATATCACCACCCCTTGTGCTCCAGCCAACCGCTGTTTTCAATCGAGTGATATAAATTATAATTATGTAAATCCATTTCTTTGTGACTTAATCTTCTTGCTGGCCTAAATTTCACTGAGTCTCAGTTGGAACACATGGAATTTGATATAAATTTGTTCTATTCCTGCTAGAATTTTGGAAAATTCCGTTGTTTTAAACAAGGATGTAATAGTCAGGGAACTCTAAGCCATTTGCTCATTAGGAAAGGCAGGGGTATACTATTTTTGAAAACATAACTATACATTATGAACCCCCGCCCTGCATAAGTTGCTAAGCCCGAATACAACTTCACTTGAGAAGAAAATCAACATTAAAGCCACAAAAAATGCAAAGGAAAATAAACTAAGGCGTACTACAAAGCAGTGGAGGAAATTAAGCTCTGAAGCCAACGGCTATAAATACCTGACCACCCTGTTCGCACCATCCAGAGAAGCAGAGTTTCAAATCACACTGCTGCCTTCTCCCCCCACCATGGCTGCCATGTGGTCTCCAATCATCGCTCTCCTCCTGCTCCTGCTCCCACTCGTGCCATCCTCCTCCTCCGTCATCACCCTCCCGCTCCATGGCAACGTCTACCCTGTCGGGTATGTATGTTTCTCTGATCTTTACATGGCAATTGACAAGCTTTGATCGTCCTTCTCAGGCTTGAAGTTTTCTTTCTCCGTATATTTGACACGTTTTTCTGTACCATTGCAGCCACTACTATGTAACGATGAAGATTGGTAAACATCCGAAGCCCTACTTCCTGGACATCGACACCGGCAGCAACCTCACCTGGCTGGAGTGTCACCACCCGCAACTCGGCTGCCAGCACTGCACCCGGGTAACAACACTCAATTCTGTGATATCACATACTATCTTACTACTGTAGCATTTGTGTTTGATGCCAAGTGTTCTGTTCTGTCCAAGGTTATTGGCAAAAAATGTACTGCAATCTTGGCATAATCTTTGTTTTGTGCTTGATTTTTCCAGCATCTAAAACACCCACATTACTCGCCACAACTTAGCAACTTGAAGATGGAATGTCAACACAAGTACTGTGATGCACTACGGAAAGACCTGGCAGGTAATAACCCTCAATGCCCACATCAGAAGCCACATCAATGCCACTACCAAATTCAATACCTTGATGGGACGACAGACGGTGTCATCTCCATTGACACGATCTCTCTCAGGGGAAATGAAAAATCCAGTTTCATTGCCTTCGGGTAAGATACTGACCGTTCACTGTCAGTTCAATGCTTACTGGACTTGGATGTTGATGATTTTTCACCTTTCATTTTGCGCAGATGTGGATACAACCAGCTACCACAGAAAGAAACATCGCCCGTAGATGGCATCCTTGGTCTTGGGATGGGAACGGTAGGTTTTGTCCCACAACTCATGCTGAACAAGATGATCACCAAGAACATCATTGGGCATTGCCTTGGCAAGGATGGAGGGGGCTACCTCTCCTTTGGGGAGCAGTTTGACCTGGAAGGCATAACCTGGGCACCCATGAGAAAATACGAGTAAGCACCATTGCTTATCAATTTCAAGAGCTTGTTTATGATCATTAGTTGAAGTTTTGGGTGCCAATTTCAGTTTTTGGTTTTTGCTCCCCTGCTAGCCTTGCATAACTGTAATATCTAATAGTCGAAAGGGATTGTATAGTTAGAAAACTATATCGTTGATACTCCCTCTGTAAACTAATATAAGAGCGTTTAGATTACTAAAGTAGTGTTCTAAACGCTCTTATATTAGTTTGCGGAGGGAGTACTTGTTTTCTTTTCACTTGGTTCTAAACATTTATACAAGACTATTTGTTGCAGACTTTTCTACTCACCTGGTCAAGCAACACTACACCTGAATGGACAGCAGATATACAAGCATGGAGTGAATGCTGTCTTTGACAGTGGTACCTGATAGCATGCTTTGGATCGATATAGGCTAGTGATTCCGGTAAACCTACCTTCTCTCTGAGTCGATGATCCCGCCGAGGTGCCATGGTGGATGGCGATGGCGGTGATGACAGAGAGTGGATGGCGGTGGTAGTGGAGCTTCCCGTGAGCACCGCGCTAACCCTAGATCGGTAGGGAGTATTCGGTGGGGTTGGTGGCAGCGTTCAACCTCGTGAGTCGTGCCCCAGCCCCCACCTCTGTTATATAGCGCGGGTCACAGGGGCCCACCAACCATGGTTTGGTTGGGCGCCCCCGATCAGGGCACAAGTCAAGGGCCCGTTCGACCCGTTGGGTTCGAACGGGATAGAGATCAACCTAACATTCTCCCCCTTGATCTCAACTTTACTTTTAACTTTATACTTTCTAGTTTTTTTGTCTCATCACATATTGGTACATAGAGCATGTTTCATCGTCACAGCTTAATTGCCGTTAGAATCATACAGCTACAACATACGTTATGTTCAGAAGCAAATTCTGTTCCTTTTGGGCCTATCCAGGAATCATAAGGCTTTCCCTTAAACCCATGCCGGCTAAGTGTTCCTTGAACACATTGGGTGGTAAGCCTTTCGTTAGCGGATCCGCAAGCATATCCTTTGTCCTTATATGCTCGAGACTTATAGTTTGATCCTGGATTTTATCTTTCACAACATAATACCTTATCTCTATTGTTTTGGCAGCATTACTCGACTTGTTGTTGTGAGCGTAAAATACTGCGGGTTGGTTGTCGCAGTACATCTTTAGTGGTTTGTGAATACAATCTACCGCTTTCAAGTCGGGTACAAATTTCTTTAGCCATATCGCCTGCCCCGTGGCTTAGAAGCATGCTATGAATTCTGCATACATCGTGGATGATGCAACTATCGACTGTTTGGAGCTTTTCCACGAAATAGCTCCCCCAGCGAGAGTGAAGACGTGTCCTGACGTGGATTTTCTATCATCTCTGTCCCCCGCAAAATCTGCGTCTGAATACCCTTTTATCTCTAGGGAATCACTTCTCCTGTATATTAGCATGTAGTCCTTCGTGCCTTGCGCATAACGCAATGCTTTCTTTACCATCTTCCAGTGCTCCATGCCTGGATTCTCTTGATATCTACCGAGTACCCCGGTGATAAAAGCTAAGTCAGGGCGAGTGCACACTTGTGCATACTGTAAGTGTTGGAAATATGCCCTAGAGGCAATAATAAATTAGTTATTAATATATTTCCTTGTTCATGATAATCGTTTATTATCCATGCTAGAATTATATTGATAGGAAACTCAGATACATGTGTGGATACATAGACAACACCATGTCCCTACTAAGCCTCTAGTTGACTAGCTCGTTGATCAATATATGGTTACGGTTTCCTGACCATGGACATTGGATGTCATTGATAACGGGATCACATCATTAGAAGAATGATGTGATGGATAAGACCCAATCCTAAGCATAGCACAAGATCGTGTAGTTCGCATGCTAAAGCTTTTCTAATGTCAAGTATCATTTCCTTAGACCCTGAGATTGTGCAACTCCCGGATACCGTAGGAATACTTTGGGTGTGCCAAACGTCACAACGTAACTGGGTGGCTATAAAGGTGCACTACGGGTATCTCCAAAAGTGTCTGTTGGGTTGGCACGAATCGAGATTGGGATTTGTCACTCCGTGTGACGGAGAGGTATCTCTGGGCCCACTCGGTAGGACATCATCATAATGTGCACAATGTGATCAAGGAGTTGATCACGGGATGATGTGTTACGGAACGAGTAAAGATACTTGCCAGTAACGAGATTGAACAAGGTATCGGGATACCGACGATCGAATCTTGGGCAAGTACAATACCGCTAGACAAAGGGAATTGTATACGGGATTGATCGAATCCTCGACATCGTGGTTCATCCGATGAGATCATCGTGGAATATGTGGGAACCAACATGGGTATCCAGATCCCGTTGTTGGTTATTGACCGGAGGACGTCTCGGTCATGTCTGCATGGTTCCCGAACCCGTAGGGTCTACACACTTAAGGTTCGATGACGCTAGGGTTATAAAGGAAGTTTGTATGTGGTTACCGAATGTTGTTTGGAGTCCCGGATGAGATCCCGGATGTCACGAGGAGTTCCGAAATGGTCCGGAGGTAAAGATTTATATATGGGAAGTCCTGTTTTGGTCACCGGAAAAGTTTCGGGTTTTATCGGTAACGTACCGGGACCACCAGGAGGGTCCCGGGGGTCCACCAAGTGAGGCCACCGGCCCCGGAGGGCTGCATGGGCCAAGTGTGGGAGGGGACCAGCCCCAGGTGGACTGGTGCGCCCCCCCACAAGGGCCCAAGGCGCCTAAGGGGAGGAGGGGGGCAAACCCTAAGGGCAGATGGGCCTTAGGGCCCATGCCTGGTGCGCCTCCCTCTCCCCCTCCCCTTGGCCGCCCCACCAGATGGGATCTGGGCTGGCCGCTGCCCCTAGGGTGGAACCCGAGGTGGGAGCGCAGCCCCCCCTCTCCCCCTATATATAGTGGAGGCAAAGGAGCAACCCATAGACGAAGTTTCTTCTCTTGTTGGCGCAGCCCTACCTCTCTTTCTCCTCATATCTCGCGGTGCTTGGCGAAGCCCTGCTGGATCACCATGCTCCTCCACCACCACCACGCCGTTGTGCTGCTGCTGGATGGAGTCTTCCTCAACCTCTCCCTCTCTCCTTGCTGGATCAAGGCATGGGAGACGTCACCGGGCTGTACGTGTGTTGAACGCGGAGGTGCCGTCCGTTCGGCACTAGGATCTCCGGTGATTTGGATCACGACGAGTACGAATCCTTCAACCCCGTTTTCTTGAACGCTTCCGCTTAGCGATCTACAAGGGTATGTAGATGCACTCTCCTTCCCCTCGTTGCTGGTTTTTCTATAGATAGATTTTGGTGACACGTAGGAAAATTTTGAATTTCTGCTACGTTCCCCAACAGTGGCATCATGAGCTAGGTCTATGCGTAGTTTCTATGCACGAGTAGAACACAAAGTAGTTGTGGGCGTTGATTTTGTTCAATATGCTTACCGTTACTAGTCCAATCTTGATTCGGCGGCATTGTGGGATGAAGCGGCCCGGACCGACCTTACACGTACTCTTACGTGAGACTGGTTCCACCGACTGACATGCACTAGTTGCATAAGGTGGATAGCGGGTGTCTGTCTCTCCCACTTTAGTCGGATCGGATTCGATGAAAAGGGTCCTTATGAAGGGTAAATAGCAATTGGCATATCACATTGTGGTTTTTGCGTAGGTAAGAAACGTTCTTGCTAGAAACCCATAGCAGCCACGTAAAACATGCAAACAACAATTAGAGGACGTCTAACTTGTTTTTGCAGGGTATGCTATGTGATGTGATATGGCAAAGAAGAATGTGATGAATGATATGTGATGTATGAGATTGATCATGTTCTTGTAATAGGAATCACGACTTGCATGTAGATGAGTATGACAACCAGCAGGAGCCATAGGAGTTGTCTTTATTTATTGTATGACTTGCGTGTCATTGAACAACGCCATGTAATTACTTTACTTTATTGCTAACCGGTAGCCATAGTAGTAGAAGTAATAAGTTGGCGAGAAAACTTCATGGAGACACAATGATGGAGATCATGGTGTCATGCCGATGACGATGATGATCATGGAGCCCCGAAGATGGAGATCAAAAGGAGCAATATGATATTGGCCATATCATGTCATTATTTGATTGCATGTGATGTTTATCATGTTTATACATCTTATTTGCTTAGAACGACGGTAGCTTAAATAAGATGATCCCTCACTAAAATTTCAAGAGAAGTGTTCTCCCTAACTGTGCACCGTTGCGAAAGTTCATCATTTCGAAGCACCATGTGATGATCGGGTGTGATAGATTCTTACGATCGAATACAACGGGTGTTGACGAGCCTAGCATGTACAGACATGGCCTCGGAACACATGCGAAACACTTAGGTTAACTTGACGAGCCTAGCATGTACAGACATGGCCTCGGAACACAAGAGACCGAAAGGTCGAGCATGAGTCGTATGGTAGATACGATCAACATGAAGATGTTCACCGATGATGACTAGTCCGTCTCACGTGATGATCGGACACGGCTTAGTTGACTCGGATCATGTAACCACTTAGATGACTAGAGGGATGTCTATCTGAGTGGGAGTTCATAAGATGAACTTGTTTATCCTGAACATAGTCAAAAGGATTTTGCAAATTATGTCATAGCTCGCGCTTTAATTTTACTGTTTAGATATGTTCCTAGAGAAAAATTAGTTGAAAGTTGATATTAGAAATTATGCAGACAGTAGAAGGCTTATGTCCTTAATGCACCGCTCAGTGTGTTGAACCTCGAACGTCGTCTGTGGATGTTGCGAACATCTGACATACACATTTTGATAACTACGTGATAGTTCAGTTAAACGGTTTAGAGTTGAGGCACCGAAGAAGTTTTAAAACGTCGCGAAACATATGAGATGTTTCGAGGGCTGAAATTGGGATTTCAGGCTCGTGCCCACGTCAAGAGGTATAAGACCTCCGAGGATTTTCTTAGCCTGCAAACTAAGGGAGAAAAGCTCAATTGTTGAGCTTGTGCTCAGATTGTCTGAGTACAACAATCGCTTGAATCGAGTGGGAGTTGATCTTCCAGATGAAATAGTGATGGTTCTCCGAAGTCATTACCACCAAGCTGCTAGAGCTTCGTGATGAACTATAATATATCAGGGACATATATGATGATCCTTGAGATATTCACAATGTTTGACACCACAAAAGTAGAAATCAAGAAGGAGCATCAATTGTTGATGGTTGGTGAAACCACTAGTTTCAAGAAGGGCAAGGGCAAGAAGGGATACTTCATGAAACGGCAAATCAGCTGTTGTTCTAGTGAAGAAACCCAAAGTTGAACCCAAGCCCGAGACTAAGTGCTTCTGTAATAAGGGGAACAATCACTGAAGCAGAACCACCCTAGATACTTGGTAGATGAGAAGGCTGGCAAGGTCGACAGAAGTATATTGGATATGCATTATAATGTGTACTTTACTAGTACTCCTAGTAGCACCAGGGTATTAGATACCGGTTCGGTTGCTAAGTGTTAGTAACTCGAAACAAAAGGCTACGGAATAAACGGAGACTAGCTAAAAGGTGAGATGACGATATGTGTTGGAAGTATTTCCAAGGTTGATCAAACATCGCACGCTCCCTCTACCATCGAGATTGGTGTTTGCGTTGAGCATAGACATGATTGGATTATGTCTATCGCGATACGGTTATTCATTTAAGGAGAATAATGGTTACTCTCTTTATTTGAATAATACCATCCCGATCGTAGTGATACACATTTTCATGCCAAAGGTATAAGATAGTAATGATAATACCACACAAATATGGCACTGCAATTTGAGTCATATTGGTATAAAACGCATGAAGAAGCTCCATGTTGATGGATCTTTGGACTCACTCATTTTTGAAAGGATCGAGACATGCGAACCATGTTTGTTGGTAGATATGCATGAAGAAACTCTATACAGATGGATCGTTTGGACTCACTTGATTTTGAATCACTTGAGACATGCAAATCATACCACATGGGCAAGATGACTGAAAGCCTCGTTTTCAGTAAAATGGAACTAGAAAGCAACTTGTTGGAAGTAATACATTTCGATGTGTGCTGAGGCGTGTAGTGGATATCGTTATGTTCTTACTTCACAGATGATTTGAGTAGATGTTGAGTATATTTACTTGATGAATCACGAGTCTGAATTATTGAAAGGTTCAAGTAATTTCAGGGTGAAGGTGAGAGATCGTCGTGACAAGAGGATAAAATATCTATGATATGATCATAGAGATGAATATCTGAATTACGAGTTTGGCACAGAATTAAGACATTGTGGAAATTGTTTCGCAACTAATACAGTCTGGAACACCATAATGTGATGGTGTGTCCGAACATCATAACTGCACCCTATTGGATATGATGCATACCATGATGTCTCTTATCGAATTACCACGATAGTTTATGGGTTAGGCATTAGAGACAACCACATTCACTTTAAATAAGGCACCACGTAATTCCGATGAGATGACACCATATGAACTATGGTTTAGAGAAACCTAAGCTGTCATTTCTTAAAAGTTTGGGGCTGCGACGCTTATGTGAAAAAGTTTCAGGCTGATAAGCTCGAACCCAAAGCGGATAAATGCATCTTCATAGGACACCCAAAACAGTTGGGTATACCTCCTGTCTCAGATCCGAAAGCAATAAGGGATTGTTTCTAGAATCGGGTCCTTTCTCGAGGAAAAGTTTCTCTCGAAAGAATTGAGTGGGAGGATGGTGGAGACTTGATGAGGTTATTGAACCGTCTCTTCAACTAGTGTGTGGCAGGGCACAGGGAGTTGTTCCTGTGGCACCTACACCAATTGAAGTAGAAGCTTATGATAGTGATCATGAAACTTCAGATCAAGTCACTACCAAACCTTGTGGGATGACAAGGATGCGTACTACTTCAGAGTGGTACGTAATCCTGTCTTGGAAGTCATGTTGCTAGACAATAATGAACCTACGAGCTATGGAGAAGCGATGGTGGGCCTGGATTCCAAAATGGCTCGAGGCCATATAATCCGAGAGAGGATCCATATATGAAAACAAAGTGTAGACTTTGGAATAACTACTTGATGGTCGTAGGGCTGTTAGGTGCATATGGATTTTAAAAGGAAGACGGACAATGATGGTGAGTATCACCATTAAGAAATCTCAACTTGTCGTTAAGATGTTTTCCGACAAGTTCAAGGAGTTGACTACGATGAGACTTTCTCACTCGTAGCGATGCTAAGAGTCTGTTGGAATTATATTAGCGATTACTGCATTATTTATGAAATCTTGCAGACAGGATGCCAAAACATTGTTTCCTCGACGATTTTCTTGAGGAAAGGTTGTATGTGATACAACCGGAAGGTTTTGTCAATCCTGAAAGATGCTAACAAGTATGCAAAGCTCCAGCAATCCTTCTAAGGACTGGAGTAAGCATCTCGGAGTTGGAATGTATGCTTTGATGAGATGATCAAAGTTTTGGGTGTATACAAAGTTTATGAGAAACTTGTATTTCCAAAGAAGTGAGTGGGAGCACTATAGAATTTCCGATGAGTATATGTTGTTAACATATTGTTGATCGGAAATGATGTAGAATTTCTGGAAAGCATGCAGAGTTATTTAAAAAGTGTTTTTCAATGGAAAACCTGGATTAGGCTACTTGAGTATTGAGCATTAAGATCTATAAGGATAGATCAAAACGCTTAATAGTACTTTCAAATGAATACATACCGTGACAAGATTTTGAAGGAGTTCAAAATGGGATCGGCAAAGAAGGAGTTCTTGGCTGTGTTATAAGGTGTGAACATTGAGTAAGACTCGAAACCTGACCGCGGCAGAATAGAGAGAAAGGACGAAGGTCGTCCCCTATGCTTTAGACGTAGGCTCTACAGTATGCTATGTTGTGTACCGCACCTGAAGTGTGCCTTGCCATGAGTCAGTCAAGGGGTACAAGAGTGATCCAAGAATGGATCACAGGACAGCGGTCAAAGTTATCCTTAGTAACTAGTGGACTAAGGAATTTTCTCGATTATGGAGGTGGTAAAAGAGTTCGTCGTAAAGGGTACTTTGACACTAATCCAGATTATTCTGAGTAGTAAACTGGATTCGTATAGTAGAACAGTTATTTGGAATAGCTCCAAATAGAATGTGGTAGCTGCATCTGGGAGATGACATAGAGATTTGTAAAGCACACACGGATCTGAAAGATTCAGACCCGTTGACTATAACATCTCTCACAAGCATAACATGATCAAACCCAGAACTCATCGAGTGTTAATCACATGGTAATGTGAACTAGATTATTGACTCTAGTAAACTCTTGGGTGTTAGTCACATGGGGATGTGACCTTGAGTGTTAATCACATAGCGATGTGAACTGGATTATTGACTCTAGTGCAAGTGGGAGACTCTTGGAAATATGCCCTAGAGGCAATAATAAATTAGTTATTATTATATTTCCTTGTTCATGATAATCGTTTATTATCCATGCTAGAATTATATTGATAGGAAACTCAGATACATGTGTGGATACATAGACAACACCATGTCCCTAGTAAGCCTCTAGTTGACTAGCTCGTTGATCAATATATGGTTACGGTTTCCTGACCATGGACATTGGATGTCATTGATAACGGGATCACATCATTAGAAGAATGATGTGATGGACAAGATCCAATCCTAAGCATAGCACAAGATCGTGTAGTTCGCATGCTAAAGCTTTTCTAATGTCAAGTATCATTTCCTTAGACCATGAGATTGTGCAACTCCCGGTTACCGTAGGAATACTTTGGGTGTGCCAAACGTCACAACGTAACTGGGTGGCTATAAAGGTGCACTACGGGTATCTCCGAAAGTGTCTGTTGGGTTGGCACGAATCGAGACTGGGATTTGTCACTCCGTGTGACGGAGAGGTATCTCTGGTCCACTCGGTAGGACATCATCATAATGTGCACAATGTGATCAAGGAGTTGATCATGGGATGATGTGTTACGGAACGAGTAAAGAGACTTGCCGGTAACGAGATTGAACAAGGTATCGGGATACCGACGATCGAATCTCGGGCAAGTACAATACCGCTAGACAAAGGGAATTGTATACGGGATTGATCGAATCCTCGACATCGTGGTTCATCCGATGAGATCATCGTGGAACATGTGGGAACCAACATGGGTATCCAGATCCCGCTGTTGGTTATTGACCGGAGGACGTCTCGGTCATGTCTGCATGGTCCCCGAACCCGTAGGGTCTACACACTTAAGGTTCGATGACGCTAGGGTTATAAAGGAAGTTTGTATGTGGTTACCGAATGTTGTTCGGAGTCCCAGATGAGATCCCGGACGTCACGAGGAGTTCCGGAATGGTCCGGAGGTAGAGATTTATATATGGGAAGTCCTGTTTTGGTCACCTGAAAAGTTTCGGGTTTTATCGGTAACGTACCGGGACCACCAGGAGGGTCCCGGGGGTCCACCAAGTGGGGCCACCGGCCCCGGAGGGCTGCATGGGCCAAGTGTGGGAGGGGACCAGCCCCAGGTGGGCTGGTGCGCCCCCCCAGGGCCCAAGGCGCCTAAGGGGAGGAGGGGGGCAAACCCTAAGGGCAGATGGGCCTTAGGGACCATGCCTGGTGCGCCTCCCTCTCCCCCTCCCCTTGGCCGCCCCACCAGATGGGATCTGGGCTGGCCGCCGCCCCTAGGATGGAACCCTAGGTGGGGGCGCAGCCCCCCTCTCCCCTTATATATAGTGGAGGCAAAGGAGCAGCCCATAGACGAAGTTTCTTCTCTTGTTGGCGCAGCCCTACCTCTCTTTCTCCTCATATCTCGCGGTGCTTGGCGAAGCCCTGCTGGATCACCATGCTCCTCCACCACCACCACGCCGTTGTGCTGCTGCTGGATGGAGTCTTCCTCAACCTCTCCCTCTCTCCTTGCTGGATCAAGGCATGGGAGACGTCACCGGGTTGTACGTGTGTTGAATGCGGAGGTGCCGTCCGTTCGGCACTAGGATCTCCGGTGATTTGGATCATGACGAGTACGACTCCTTCAACCCCGTTTTCTTGAACGCTTCCGCTTAGCGATCTACAAGGGTATGTAGATGCACTCTCCTTCCCCTCGTTGCTGGTTTCTCTATAGATAGATCTTGGTGACACGTAGGAAAATTTTGAATTTCTGCTACGTTCCCCAACAGTAAGCTGCCAACTGCCGAAGCATATGGTACTGCTTTCATTTGATCGATCTCGTACTGGTTCTTGGGACATTGGAATTTCCTAAAACTATCGCCCTTGACTATAGGAGCAGGTGTGGCTTTACTCGCATGCATATTATACTTTTTAAGAACCTTTTCTAAATATGCTTTCTGCGATAGTCCTAAGACTCCATTGTTCCTATCTTGATGAATTCTATGCCCAAAACATATGATGCTTCACCAAGATCTGTTATGTCAAAATCTGAGGATAAGAACTTCTTTGTTTCTTGTAGTAGACTAACATCACTGCTAGCAAGTAGGATATCATCCACATACAAGATTAGGAAAATATATTTCCTATTTTAAACTTTGCATAAATGCAGTTATCCTCAATTTTTTTCTTTAATCCTAAACTTTTAATCGTTTGATTAAACTTTAGATACCACTGCCGAGAGGCTTGTCTTAATCCATAAATGGATTTCTTCAGGCTGCATCCCATATTTTCCTTGCCTTCCATGATAAAACCCTTAGGTTGTTTCATGTAGACATTTTCTTTTAAATCACCATTCAGAAATGTCATCTTAACATCCATTTGATGTAACTCTAAATCAAAATGAGCAACTAATGCCATTATGATTCTGAAGGAATCCTTACATGAGACTGGAGAAAATGTCTCATTGTAATCTATCCCTTCTCTTTGTGTAAATCCTTTTGTCATGAGTCGTGCTTTATACTTTTCTATATTCCCTTTAGAGTCATACTTAATTTTGTAGACCCATTTACAGCCTACTGTTTTGGCTCCTTTAGGAATTTCCTCTAAGTCCCAAACATCTTTGGAACTCATCGATTTCATCTCGTCTTCCATTGCCTTCATCCACTTCGATGAATGAGGGCTTCTCATGGCTTCTTCATATGAGGTGGGATCTTTTTCCATATGAACCATTTCTGTGTTATAAACTTTAAAGTCAGTAGAAATAGCTGACTTTCTAGGTCTTGTAGACCTTCTAAGGGCCTCAGTTTCTGGCACATTCTGTGCCTCAACTTCTGGCACTGCTTCTAAAATTTGTTGTTGCACCTCCCTTTCATGCTCAACAACGGGTTCAGTCGACTCCTGACGGACAGGTTCCGGGTCTACCCCCATAGTTGTCATGGGTGGAGTTGCAACTGGTAGTGAGAAAAATGGCTCTTGAATCATCGGATTAGGTGCATGCACCCTCTTCTCCTCAAGATCAATTTTCCGAGCTACCAAGCTTCCCCTCATCATTTCGTCCTCTAAGAAGACTGCATGTCTCGTTTCTACAAACTTTGTATATCTGTCTGGGCAGTAGAAACGAAAACCCTTTGATCTGTCTGGATAGCCAATGAAGTGGCAACTCACTATTTTGGGATCTAACTTTGCAATGTTTGGATTAAACATTTTGACCTCAGCAGGGCACCCCCACACCCTGAAGTGTTGTAGGGAGGGCACCCTTCCTGTCCATAGCTCGTACGGTGTTTTGGGCACCGACTTGCTTGTCACTCTATTGAGAATGTGAATGGCGGTTTTAAGCCCCTCCATCATAATCCCAGTGGCAAGTTGGAATAACTCATCATGCTGCGCACCATATCCATAAGTGTACGGTTGCACCTTTCAGCTACTCCATTCTTTTCTCCTAGAATGAGATACATTAAAAAACACATGAGTTATCATATCTTTCTCTTGCCAAAATTTCTCCCGCCATACGGGATTTTTGACATAATATCTTTTCCCGCCATGCGGGTAATTCCCTGTAAGGGAATATGAATGCCAGAATTGGCTCTTTTGACTGCATATTCAATCATCAAATTTAGGAATAAATCCGAATGGTCTTTGACACACATGCTTGATCCGACGTTGGTCAAATTAAACACACATGTTGCTTGTTTCATCTCAAATCATGTTGACTGAGAAATCTTCTTCATAGAGAGTACATGAAGGACATTCATCAACCAAGACTCTCAATGATCTATCTTTTTTCTTTTGATGTCATTCTTTAGAGAGAACATACTTCCTCATGTTATGACCTTTCCTGGTCATCTTTCGGGCCACAAGTACCCAGCCATTTGCTTTCATGAATGAAAGCATGAAAAACTTTTAGTCTGAGAAAACATAGCCAATAATCAACAATAATGAGCATAAAAATAACCCTACGTTGGTCTGGTTAAAAAATATGCACATTAAACTTTTGTAAAACTTCCTTTTTATACTCTAAATCACCGTTGTGGTAGAATTAGAATAAAACTCATTCTTCAACATTAATTCCATATCACCGTTGGGCGGAAATGGAAATAATGCATATAACTCATAAACAATGTGATGATAGTATTTCTATTAAACAACTTTGCTAAGAAATAATAATCATCATCAACTTTATTGCAGCGGAAAACTAGCAATATACATTTCTCAGTCTTTATCAAATTCTCTGAAAAAAGGTCACTTTGATACAAAATTTATCAGAGATTTGAACTTTTGAACATAAGACTCATAGAATTATAGTACTGTTATCATCAACATTGGTCAGAAAATAACAATACCATATTTTAACTTTAAACAAATATCTTTCTTTTGTCATAGCAGAAACTATCTGCATCTTATTTCACCCGTAGGGGAAAAAATTACTAAGAACATTTCTTTCAATTAAATTTTTCCGTTGGTTCCAATTTAATTGGATGATAAAACTTTTACTTTGCACAGAAGCTTTACAATATTCTATTCAAAAACAATTATCTACTCTTTTACTCTCTAAGAAATTTTAACCGGTTGGTTCAAAAATGCATTAGAGAAGCAATAATTTAATCTTTTACTTTAGTTCTATTCACTTTTTAAAAGAGCACCTTTAATTTAAATAATAAAGCATGATCATGTTATTAACAACGTTGGTCATAAAAATAACATAATCATATTCATCACTTTAATAATCACTTTAACATGCTCTTAAAAACTAATACTATATAAACTTTTATTTTCTTTGTAAAAGAGCACTGATTATTTACGCAGCGGAAAAACATGAATAAAAATTCATGAACTTTTTACATTTTATAGAAACTTTTATGTTACTAAAACAAAATTCATGAACTTTATTATGTCCTTTATAAAATTCATGAACTTTTCTTTTTCTGAAAATTTTACTTTTCTATTTCCAGATACTTTTCTACTTTTTTTAATATCTTTTCTATTTTCTAAACACAATTTTCGTTGGAAAAATTGCATAGAAAAACTATTTAGAATCTGCCCAGAAAACTGGACAGAAAACTATATATATAAAAAAAATGCAGCTGGCCTGTGGCCTGCTCACGCGCACTCTGCGCGTCAGCGCGTCGCGCCTGGCCAAAAACGGCCCGGCCCAACGCCCGCCAGCGGCTGCAGCCGGCCTTCTCCACTTTCGGCCCATCGGCCCAGTTCGGAATTAGGGTTTTCATCATGGCCGTTCATTGCGATCGGACGACCATCCACGCTTTTCTCCCGAACAAAACGGTGAGCGAGGGAGAGTCGAGCGCAGCCTCAGTCAAACCCTCTTTCCCCCCGCGCCGCTCGCACGTCTCTACGCCCGCCCCCGTTCGTCTCTCTCTCTTCGAGGGTTGCGGGCCACGCCGGCCGCCGGCGACGTGTGACGCACCACCGCGGCGCGCGAGTCCCTTCTCTTTTTTCCTTGCTCTCGCGGTCTCGTGCAGGTCGCCTGACCACCGCGCCGCGTCCTTCCACCGGCGACGGCGTCGAGCGCCACCTCGCCGCGCCAGGGCGCCGGCGCCGGCGTCGACGGCAACCGCGCCGCGCGGTCTTTTCCTTCTCCTTCCTGTTCTCCCCGTCCATCGCGAGCCAGTGGCAGAGAAAGACGTGAAGTCTAGCCCTCCTCTGCTCCACTAAATATGACGACGGTGGATCACCCGACGGCGGCGCCGTGGTCAGCCCCTTCGCCGGTAGCGCGTTTTCCCTTGCGGGAAGCGCGCCGCCGTCGAATGGATTGGTTGCGTTGCCCTTTGCCCCGACGGGGTCTGTTCTTTAGGCAGCGGCGAAGGCGTGGTGCCCCCCTGCCCGTGTTCTTCTTCTGAATGGCTCGGCATGCCGATGCCCATCCGGATCGAGAGGAACGGCACGGCCATGACAGCGGCGCTACTTTCTCCATTGAGGAATTTTTCTTTGCCCTATCTAGGGTTCGTTGGGGGGAGGGGGATCTGTCTTTCTCTGTATATTCTTTTTACCGAAAATCTTAGCCTAGCATGGCCTGATACCATTGATAGCATGCTTTGGATCGATATAGGCTAGTGATTCCGGTAAACCTACCTTCTCTCTGAGTCGATGATCCCGCCGAGGTGCCATGGTGGATGGCGACGGCGGTGATGACAGAGAGTGGATGGCGGTGGTAGTGGAGCTTCCCGTGAGCACCGCGCTAACCCTAGATCGGTAGGGAGTATTCGGTGGGGTTGGTGGCAGCGTTCAACCTCGTAAGTCGTGCCCCGGCCCCCACCTCTGTTATATAGCGCGGGTCACAGGGGCCCACCAACCATGGTTTGGTTGGGCGCCCCCAATCAGGGCGCGAGTCAAGGGCCCGTTCCACCCGTTGGGTTCGAACGGGATAGAGATCAACCTAACAGTACCACCTACACCTACATACCTGCCCGGATATACAATCCCTTTGTTCATACGGTATTTATTGAACCGCACTGCATCATGGTGCCCATGCATTTGGATAGAGACATGTAACATGCAAGTCGTGGCATTTGGATCTTGCAGGTGCAAGATATGATCGGCAGTTCACATAGGGAGGTGCATGATGATGACCTGCCACAGTGCTGGAAATTCAAATCTATTGACGAGGTTAAGAGGTTGTTCAAGCCACTTTCATTGCAGTTTCACAACAAAATTGCCATGCATATCCCTGCTATGAACTACCTCATCCACACGGTAAACGTTTGATGACTCGATTGACTGCAAAGAGTGAAACGGCAAATTACAGAAGCTAACACGTCCTTGCAAATTTATGCCAGAGAAGCAATAATTGGTGCTTGGCCATCCTCAACGGAACGCAGATCCCTGATGGAGACCGACGGATCTTAATTGGAGGTCTGAACTTGACAAACATGTTCCATTTTCTGAAACTAGTGCATCAGGCATACATGCTTGTAATGATCTCCATTTTGATCTTTTGTTTTGCAGACGCTACAATGCGGGATATGCTTGTGATATACGACAATCAGCATGGTATGCTGGGATGGGTTAACAACCAACAGTGCACCAGGCCTCATCCTGCTTCGCGTCTCTGAGTAAGTTTGCATGGAGATACATCTTGGTAAAAGATAGATGGGCTTGGGAGTAGGCAAGGGGTCATAACTCTTAGCAAGAATGAAGTGATGATGTTGATAGGTCTTGTATGATCCTCTTGCTCATAATAAAATGGAGTTCTTTGGTTGCATTCCTGCGTGTGTATGTTTATCTGAACAATCTAAAGCTTTTTTTTACGGGAACCTGAACAATCTAAAGCTGACATGCCAACCTAGTTTTACAAGGAGGTAAAGCAGAAAAGGGGAAAAGCTTACATATTTACACATTCCTGACTTTTTCTTGAACAGTTTCTTCCAACCGGAGAGCATAGCTACGTTCAGTTTTCTTACATTTTTTGCTGCCATGTGCGGCTGTACCCCCTTTGTGCCCTTGCACTCTTGTATTTTCAGTGAAATCTCCGTTTCAGGTGGGGTGCTTCCCCACATTTACCGTTTAAGAAAAAAAAACAGTTATAGAATAGCTCATCGCCAGAATTACTCTCTGCAAGCAGCTGAAATCCACAGAAAGAGAAACTGAATAAAGAGGACATGAGTGAGAACGAACAGTTAGGAGTGAGCAATCGAACGACTCGGAGGGTGACCCGTCGATTGCATCTATCAATCGAACCACCTTCATCCCCCAGACTCCTGAAATCTCACAAAATAGATAGAGGGACGGACGAATAAATGTAGGAAGAGAGATAGTGATAATGATAGAGTTTCATCATATTAAATCTTATGAATTAAACAATCATATTTAAAAAAATACGGAATCCTAATCCTCCAAAATTCATATGAAAATTGTTCGTAAACATTATAATATTTAAAATTGCGTTATTCTAAAATCTCAAGAAGCCACTAACATGGTAAGTACCAAAAATTGAGCCATTTGAAGTCACGTGATCGGATTTTTTGCCACCTCATGTAGCTTTATTTTTCTTATTATTTGTTTTCTAGCAACCAGGCAGGCAAAACAGGCTCGCTCCATCTGTATGATGCAGCTTGCTTCAAATTGAATCTCCATCACCCCTTATTATATGGAGCTAACCCAACATTAACACAGACAACCATCAGCTTGGTACGGGCATCCAAAACAATAAGGTGCACTTGCTGGGCGACCAATGAGCGATGCCACCTGTCTAGGAACGATATTGAGGAGGAAAAAAAAGGCAGCGATTAAGGAAGAAAGAAAGGGCGATGCCTGTTGCCTTTCCCACGAAGGCTTAACCCACACACGCAATCCTCTCTGTCGTTTCTTCCCTGCCGATTTGCCGCCGCCTCCGCCTCCGCCAAATCCACATCGCCGACGTGCCCCGTTGCCGGAACGAGACAGGGGGGGTGGGAGCCGAACGAGGGCAGCGCGGCTTTCCGTGGCCGCGATGGGCGGAGGGCGAGGGCGAGATGGGAGGCGGGACGAGGGCGGCATGGCGTTCCGTGGCCGCGGTGGCCGGTGGGAGAGGGAGAGAGGGGAGGCCGGACGAGGGAAGCGTGGTGTTTCGTGGCCAGAGTTCGCCAGGAGAGGGTCCAGGCTGCTCTGCGAGGTTCTTCTCCGGCGA
This sequence comes from Triticum urartu, assembly GCF_003073215.2. Classification (NCBI taxonomy): domain Eukaryota; kingdom Viridiplantae; phylum Streptophyta; class Magnoliopsida; order Poales; family Poaceae; genus Triticum; species Triticum urartu. Next base: position 89,766,698 of record NC_053025.1, read on the forward strand.
CGACGCGACAGAGTTTCGCTATCAACAAGCTCCTCTCACACCCATCTTCTTCTCCCCTTGGTTCGGTTCGATTCAATTTGGATGCTGCGTTGCTATTACTCGCACAAGTCTGATTTGTTTTCTCACGCAGGTCGTCAACGCCTGTAGCTGGCTGCGACCAAGCATGGGCCGGCTACCTCTAGATGGGCACGGGCTGCTCCACGCACGGACGGCAAGCACGGCGACCATGGCCAAGGTGCTATGGCCCCTCTTTTCTTCCGCATTCCCCTCTCCCTCTCCCCCTGCTCGATTCCGCAGATTTGGTTGACTAACTGTTCATGGTACGAACTGCAACCTATATGTGCATCTCCGAACTAATACATGTCTGACATTCACATATTTGAAAATCTCCTATAGGAGGAGGGCATGATGTGGGATTTGAGGGAGCGTATGAAGAGCAAAATGATGAAATCCATCAGGCAAGAATTGGTTTGTTGTCATCTTTTTCTTCTAAATTTTTTCTGATGCTTAAACTTGGACCTTGTTCATGCATTTACTTTTCAATATGAGGGCTTCCAAGGATGAAGAGGTGGATAAGTTAGTTGCTTTAGTTACTACATACTGTATTTGATAGCCTGTTCCAGCTTGCTTCACAGCCAAGCCCTACACATAGAAAAGCTATCGTCATATGATTTTCTTCACATGCATGTTTGTAAAGTTTACCAACATTAGGTAGGAGATTGTTTTCTTTTTTCCTATTTAGGGCCCACATTTTTTTTCCGGCAGCTAGCCCTTGAATTCTTAGTTACGACTTATACGACCCTGTCTCTGTAGTAACCACATCCTGGCCGCTGCAGCCGCTGATTTTTTGGTAATGCAATTTTTGGTCGACTCTTACAGGCCTAGGAAAGGCCGAAACTAGGAGTTCATCATGGTTTAATGAATATATACATATTGAATTCATTTCTGTTATTTCATTCCTGTGTAGTAGTGGAGTTTTCTTGATTAGTATAAAAAGATATAGACACTGTTTATTGTCCATGTGGGTCATAGCGCTGTAAGATTTTTCCGTTTTTCATCTAATAATAGTTACTAGATTTATATTCTAGACGACGACATGTGCTTAACTGCCTGTGAATGGAAATGGACTGTGGAGTTCATTGGTGCATCTCGATTACCTCTACAGCATACTTAGCTGTTCATTAATGAGATCTTCAAATGTTCACTTGATGCATTCTGAATATCTGATTGAGTAGTTCATTTTTTGTGAGAAGATTGAGTAGTTCACTGGCTGAACCCTTGCACTCATTGATAGAAAAGTTCAGTCTGTGAAATGTGTCTGACAAAAAATGCACTCTGACAGGTCTCTGCTATGTAAGCTGGAAGCTGGCATCTTAATGTTTGTTATCCCCATCCTTCTTGGACACCTGGTAAACTAGATACCTGAGATTTAGCACCGTACCTCAAGCATACCAAGACTGGATGGTGGATGCAAAGATTCACCTATATATCTCTTGCATTTGCTTCCTGAACTTATGGAGTATGCTTTAATGGACAATGGTGCAAAATTGGGCTTCTGAAGAGTGTGGATGGCACTCTTCACCATGATCGCCGCAGGGAAATTCAAGCAGTATTATTTAATTGGGCCTCTTAGGAGTGTGGATAGTTCAAAATCCGTTGTTCTCTTCATAATTTAAGCTTATAAAAGTGCATTCTTTGTCATGTTATTCCTTATTATTATTATTATTATTATTATTATTATTATTATTATTATTATTATTATTCAACTAACAAAAGTTTCAGACTTTGAGTTCTTCTTAGTTTTCAGATTGTTCTCTCTTACATTTTTTTTGACGAATTGTTCTCTCTTACATTATCTAATGCATGTCTTTTTTATTACCTTCAATCTCGATAAAGGAAACTCATGGGTGAATCGTCAGTACATCAGGATTTAGATTGCTGACCCAACCTTCTCCTCTCGGATCCATGCTCTTGGATACATGAGTACTGATGTTTGGACCACCTATTAAAGATTTAGGTGATGTGTTAAGGTATGCTTTGTCCACACACCAGAAAACTGGGGATGTCACCGAAAATCTCAAGGTTAGTAGTATCAGCACCTTGGATTCAGTTGAATGATTCGAGCTTTCAAGCTGGTAGCAGAGATCTAAATTTTCTTAGAAAAGTAGAAAACAACTATATGTTTTCTCATGTTTAGGTATTCTGCTTTGCTAATTTTCGAGTTGCCTGGTTTTTGCTGGTCTAGAATCCTAATAGTTTTAACCCTTTGCTAATTGTAGAATTATATGTTAAGAAGCAGAGTTATGCGAGCACCATTGGTTTGTGCAAGCGTTGCCGCCTCAACCGGCCGGTCCAAGCTCCAACCCACCAGCAAGACGTTATGATTTCGTTTGACTCCTGCACCAAGAGGCCGGATGAAACCCACCACCAACACAACGCTGTTTCACCTGTCGAGCCCATTTTTAATTGCCGCAGATCTGACCAGGTACCATGATTTCTCTCCTCTATAAGCATCACCTCTTTCAAACTTACCAAATCCGCATATTTAGTTCCACAGATCTAATTCATACTGCACACTTTTGAAGTATCCTATACAGTGTGTATGTAAATGAGGCTAGAGGTATATATCCTACCGTGAACTAAGAATCTATGGTAAAAATACACGCTCATGGTACTGCAGGTTCTTGTAGTCTACTTGAAATGTTTGTCATAATCTGATTTCGTTTCGAATGTTTATGTGTTGCTTTTCTCCAATTCCTCAACTGGTATTGTGCGATTAGTTCAAGAGTCATCTCATGAACATAATAGCAGCACCAGTAAGATGTGCTTGAGAGGTTCTTACAACCCCTGTACACCAGCTACTTTTTTATTTTTATTGGGTAATGGACAAAACTTTGGCCAGATGATGTTTGTAACCAGTTAATTTGTTGGGTACTTTACATGGCATTTTTCTATTAATATATGTTCTTGTTGCAATTTCTGAAACCAAGCTCAAATAATCTTAAATGAGTGCAAGTTGGGAAAATATGAAGGAGAACCTGGGTACCAGCGCACCCTATATGCAAAAAAAATAGTAATTCAAAAAAAGTTTAAAAAATTCCGAATATTTTTTGGTATCAAACATGATCAAATATTGTAGTCATACAAAAAGATTGGTCAGAGAATGACTTCCGTTGTAGCAAAAAAAAAACGCTATATATAAGTACTATACACGCTATATTATCGTCATAAACTTGTCTTTTTTGCCCTGAAGTTAATATAAATCATTTTTTGTCCAAACTGTTTATATGAGTACAATACCTGATCATGTTTGATTCCAAAAAAAGATTTGGAATTTTCTGATTTTTTAATTACTATTTTTTTGGCACATATAGGGTGCGCGGGTACCCGAGAGCACCAAGTTCCCGTCCGTGCAAGTTGGTACTACTTTGTAGTTAGACTTTCCATTCCAGCCACCTTATAGTCTTATTCTTTATTGTCATTGTCATGCTGCAGTAAGACACATAGAATAAAAGGTTCAGTCATCACGACTGATAGTACATTCAGTTGTTGAGGATCTCGCATGTTGTCCCATTAAAAGGTTCAGTCATCACGACTTTCTTCAAACGATATACCTGTATATGTTGTCTTAAATGAACTACTAGGTTAGCTATGAATTGGCTTTCCAGTTGGTCATGTACATATGGCTAGGCGGATTAGCATGTGATTTCTGCTTTAGATAGGAGCTGTTTTGTTGCCACAGAAGCTACACAGTGAAATATACATTTTACTCATATTGGATGCTATTTGTAGTACTTCAAGCAAGTTGTCAGTTTGTAGTTTGCTGGAAATGATTTCATCTTTCACAAAAGGACATAAAGTACAAAAATCTTACTAGCATTTATGTTCTGGTTCATATCCACATACTAACTCATCACTACATAGAGTACAAAAGTAAGCAGGTTTATCTTGCTTTCGGTAAATGAAAGCTAGCCTTACCGTGAACCGTTTCACCTTTGGAGGACGCAAACATACATGATTTCACGTTTTGTACAAGGCACATTTATATCCATTTGCACTACTAAAGTTCCTGGTGACATACATACATCTTGCTGTTTTGGAAACTGCTTCTTCTTGGGAATAATGTTGGATCTTTCCTGAGATGGTTTGTTGTATTAATGCCTTGAAATCATTAGGCCAGTAATAAGGTTGCATTTCATTACACTCAGGTTACATTCTAATTTGTGCTATTACAGGTTCAGAAGGTCGGTGAAACCTGAAGGATCTAGGGATCAACACCTCTTGGTGCAAACAACCTTTCACTTATGATATTTGTTTTCTGTTGAAACTGCAAATTTTCATTCCAGGGCTAAATGCCTAAATGTTGATATATGCATGCTTGTAAATTTACATCATGAATTATATTTATGCTGCTACTTTTCTCCCATAATTTGTATCTCTTTCGTCCAAAGCGTGATAATGTGCACTGCATTTGTACTGCTCTATCTTATTGTTATGTTTGCATCTGACATTGCTTTCATAGTCTATATTTTGGCTCTGATTTGAAGCATATCATTGCTTGCATGCACCTGTACGACATATATCGCCTAAAACTAATCGGAAGGGGCAAATTCTCACCTGGCACCGCCCATCTACCTCTCAAGAGGCCCGCAATGGAGGGCCCCAACCACTAGTGTAGCTTTAGACCGGGAGCTCCTGTGAGCATCAAATTGAGGAGCTTTTGCTGAAGGCAGGCGAAAAATGGGCCTGCCCATTCTTCCTGCAAGTTGTCTTTCTTTTTTCGGTTGTTTTTTGTATTGAAACTTTAAAAAAATATGATTCTTAAAATGTGAACAATTTTAGAGTGAACAAAATTTGGAAAAGTTACCAATTTTTTTGAAAATAAGACATTTTTTGTAATCACGAACAAGCTTCTAATTCCCAAAATATGTGATTGTTTTTTAAAAAGTGATTTTTTTAAAACGTGAACACTTTTCACAATATGAACATTTTTAAAAAATTGTAAACAAAGTTGAAAAAAAGCGAACAAAATTTTAAAAAACATGAACTTCTTTGAAATTTTGAATTGTTTTGAGTTGTGAACATATTTTTTTAAATGAATTTTTGCAAAACATGTGCAGTTTATGAAAATATGAAAAAGAAAATAAAAACTATGAATATTTTTTAAAATTGTGAACAAAATTTTGAAACTAGAATATTTTTCAATTGCAAACAATATTTAAAAAATAAAAAGAAGAATAAAAATGAAATAAAAAGGAAACACAAAATAGAAAAAAATAAGAGAAAAACAATGGAAAAAAAAGAAATAGAAGCAACTCATTAAGTGCGCCGGCCCAAGGGGGCAAGGCCCATAGCGTGGCCAAGCCCCATGAAAGAAAGAAAAGTTTTTCTGTCACTTATAGGTGGATTGCGGGTTGATTATACAAAATGTCTTGGGTTTTCCGTAAAATAGCATAACAGACGGGCAGAAGTGGTTCCTATTTTATTAGTAGGGATAGATATAGAGGTATAAATATAAATTAATTCCTAATATGCACAAGAGGGATGTCGCGTCAACAAGTAGAGTTTGGTGCTTTGTGGCGATCGAATTCAAAAAATAGTGAAACGAGCTACCCGTGTTTAATCAGTGTACGACATATGGTCATGAACTCATATGACGCTCGGTTAATTAGTGTACAGCACATGGTCATGATCACATTTAAAAAAAACTCACGAACATTTTTAAACTTTTGCATGACTGGACTCAACATGGGCTCATGATTCCCATCGCAAAGTACAAATGGCATATCCTAGCAGCCGGATCCCCTGTCACGGCACCCGAGGCGGAGGTGGTGGCGGGCCCCAGCGGCGGCACGCAGCGCCTCGTCGCCGTCGATCGTGAGCAAGCATTAAAGAAAGTGGTACCTACGTACATGGTCGCTACCTTGGCGAGCAAGAACCCCCGTGTGTCAACGATTCCACCGTCGGTACTGCACTCTGATTCAGAGTCGAGTCGACATGTCGTTTAATTTATATCCCTATGCCTGACTGCCTGTGCTTCTGTGATGATAGTACACAAACTTGTACTAGCAGTAATCTTTATGCCAACTTGGTTAAAAAACTCAAATGGTTCCCCGCATCTCACTTGTCGCAGATATGGATGTATCTAGATGTATTTTAATTCGTATTTTAGTTCTAAATATATTTATTTCTTTGACAAGTAATTTGGAACGAAGGGAGTACTAATCACCAAAGCATCGCATTCCTGGCATGCAAGGCTGCTGTGGTGAGCTCATTATGATCTGTGGCGAGGACGGGGCGTCGACCCGTTGGTTGTGCAGCTGAGGTTACTGCCAGCCCATCCGAGTTCGAGCCCGGACACGGGCGCATGGTGCTCACGGAGTTTCTCCTATAAAGAAAAGCCAATGAGGGTTAGCTCTTGGGTTGGTCTTATTTTTTTTTATTATAAACTATGGCAAGAACAGAGCATGGTCGCATTGCTTTCATTCAGAATTATTTGTCGCGAAAAATGAATAAAAGTAAATGCATATAAAACTAAAATACGTTTAGATACATCTATTCCTTTGACGAGTAATTTCGGATGGAGTGAATACTACGTAGTACGTTGCTGTCTGCAGATAATTTTTTCACGGGTGAACTGATGGGTCATGGACTACTGATGGTCGAGCAAGTGCTGGCACGGTCCGTCGTGACAGGCTTTTTTCATGCAGGAATGTCTTGATATCGGAACTTTGTGCTTGCATGAAAGGGTTATAGGCCGCTATCCAAAGAATAGAGATTTCCATACATCTGGAGGTGGATTCTTTTGCAACAGTTAACATGATCAACGATAAGAATATGGACAGATCAAACTTTGCTTCCTTGGTGGGAGAGATCAAGCATATGAGGAGTCTTCGCAGAACTTGTGTTTCCCATGTTACCCGTAGCCAAAATACTGTTAGTAATATTTTGGCTAAGTATGCTAGAACCGAAGATAGGACTGTCCTTTGGTTGAACTCTGGTTTTTCAGAGGTAGTTGATCTTTGTTTATTTTTTTTCCTTTTTTCTTTTCTTTTCTCTTTTTTCTTTTTTTCTTTTTTTGTCCCTCCCTCTCCCTCGCGTTGTCCTCTTGAGGGCGACCAACCTCCCCGTCCGTCTCCTCCCCTTCTCGATTCCTCTCCTCGCCGCCGTCGGGGACGGGCGCCGGGTCCCTCGCGCAACCGCCGATGAGGGTGGCGGCGAGGCCCTCGGCCGCGACGTCGCTCGGGCTCGGGCCTAGGGTTTGAGGCGGCGGCCTCTGCTGGTGAGGGCGGCGTCGTCCTGGTGGCGGGCGGCGCTCGCCGGAGTTGAGGGCCGCGTCTACTCGGCCGCGCGGGCGGCGAGTTGGCGGTGGATGCGGGCGCTGCGTGGAGGGATCCCCTGCTGCTCTCCTTTGCCAGATCTGAAGACGGCTCCCCCGTGCTACTGCTTCCTTCTCATCAGTCCGGTCGGATCCGGTGGCGGACTGCGCGGATGTGGGGTTGGGAGCTCTGGATCGGAGTAATTTCTTGGCCGGCTGCGGCGGCCACGACGCCGGCGGCGCTCCAGGCGTTGTTTCCTTCTTGAAGGCGGCTTCGAGATCTAGCTCCTCCCCCTCGTCCTCCCCCTGCACCCGGGTGAAAACCCACAACTTTGGTCGGGCGGCGGCGGTGCCCGGCTCCGTCACCTTCTTGAAGGCGCCGCTTTGGGTCCGCGGGGAGGTGGGACAGCTGCAGCACGTTTTTGTCGTTCCTGATGGCGGCGGTTCTCTCTTTAGTGGTGTCGCTTCGGCATGGCGGTCGGCTGGTCCGGCTCTCGTGGTGATTGTGGTGCCCAACTCTTCGCCGTGTCTTCCTGGGGTGCTCCGGTCCCGTTCAGAGAGGCTGGCGGTGGAGCGGCTTCATCTTGCACGGAGTTTTGGTGGAGATGTCAAGTCATGCCTGACCGACGGGTGCTACACTTTGTCATGCCTGGTCGGCAGGTGCTACGCACGACAGATTTTCCAAAGACTTTAAGCTGTGTCGGCTGGTGGTACCTGACAGCATGGTGCCGAGGTGTATCAGTGGCGACCGCGACGTGCTCAGCTGTTTGCGCGCGGGAAGAAGGTGTCGTTGGGCGCCGTGGTGGCGTCGACGATAGCTGGACTGGGCAAGGTTGATGCATCAGTACAGTTCTGAAGATGAAGCGGTGACAGTTGGCGACGGCGGTCTCTGAGTGCACGCCGGACCAGTAAGACTCATACCCGGCAGGCGTCCTGGATGGAACCTCAGGTCTTAGATACTAGGTTTGGCTGCGATATCTGTTTGGTATTAGGCCCAGGCTATCCGCGCCTTCATCAACTGGATAGAGTTGCTTAGACGGCGGCTTTAATTTTACTGTTGTATTATTTTGTAAGATCTTATAAGAATAATTAATAAAATGACCGTATGCATTGCCCAAGTACAGAGGTCGGGGTCATTCTCCATTTTAAAAAAACCAGGAAAAAGAAAAGATTGTACGCAGGACATTGTCGTAGATGGTCGGCCCCGCCGGGCACGAGCACGCAACTCGGCTCCGCATTAGTACGGAGGACTCTGCACCCACCACCCACCTGCTTTGCTACCGCATAGTCTATCCATCATCTAATTTTCCTTTCTTTAGATTTTTCTCGGTTTGTGCAGCTACCAGCGCTAGCAACAACTCATCTACTACCTCTACTAGTAGGCTGCCCGTGCGTTGCCACGGGCTTTGTAAAATTTGTACTGGTTGCATATCGAATTTAATATGGACAGAAAAGATAGCCAATAACACAAAAAATGATTTTAAATCCCCTTCACTTGCAATGTATTTCGATAAAAAATCGACCGTATAATAGAAAGACCTATCATATCTGATTCACAAAATAAAGAAGGGGCTACAAAAACATTGAACTCTTTATTGTGCTCTGCATTACAAATGATAATAACACTTGAATGCCTTTATTATTTATGCTTAAGATACCATCTCACAAAAGCAAGTGTATTGTTATTATCCATTAATTGAAGACAAACACATGGAGTATTTTGTTCCCTTTAAACAAATGTTCGAACAAGTCACAACCAGAAACTCAATTCCATAAAAAAAGAACTTGATTGCAATATGCAAAAGCCTATATTCTAGAACATGCAATTCACCATTTACGTACTAATGCAACAAAACACATCTTCTAGAACATGTTACCTATCTTGGGAGAGGTAAATACATCAATCTTTGATAACATTTATTGTTAAAAAAATTGTGTATACATTTATTCTGATTTTTATAATATTGTGATAAATCCATTGATGATTTTCTTCTAGTTTGTTTGAGCGGTGTAACGCCTGATTTGGTGTATCGGTTCAAAAGTAACTCACATAAGACTCAAAAGGAAATGTGTGTTGTAGTGTGAACTCTGACATAAACCGACCGAAGGGAAAGCCTAATTCGGTATACACTAAGACTTTAAGCTCAAATATAAGTGTGAATCATAGGCAGCATCAATTGTGAACAACAAGGCTAAAATTTGCACGGAGAATATGTTGTCGCAAGTTTAAAACATATGTTTTTTCCCGTTTTAGCACAAAACTTGGAAAATACACAGTCGGATTGAGGAGAACACAAGTCTATAAGGTTAGTCCTATCAATTGTTCATTATTCTATTAGCAACTAAAATAGAGAGATAGATAGATATATAGAGAAACAATACCTAATCAGATCCCCCAAACATCATGAGGCAATATAAAATGTCTGGAAAAATATAGTTCTCTGAAATATTGCAAGGGAGCCCCAAGACATTGACATTCTAAATTGCTTAGAGCTTAAATGCTTAATACAATCATGCTTCTCCATTTTGAGCCAATCCACCTAACGTGGACTACTTCATTAATACATGCAATCATTCCAGATAGCCTGCAAAACAAGAGGTAGAAGTCAGTAAATATTGTACAAATAAATTTTTTAGTTGAATTGAAAGGCTCAAATTAAAAATCAACAAATATATGCAGGGTTATTTCATACTGCTAGTTTATTGAGCACCATTAACCTCCTTGTCGGCATATAATGTATAATCCAAAATCATATTACCAATTTTGGGGCAACTTTATACTACTTGCGAATATAAAGAATATGATTAACTAACAAATATTGGATTGTAACAGATGTGAAAAAAAAATACTTCTATACTTCAAGGAATCATATGGTGTGAGTATCGTCTGAAAGCTTTTAGGATAAATAAGGATAGAGGGCTGTTTTGTTCAAGGAAACAGAATGACTCTCCTTACACCAAGTCTAAGTTCATCATCATTCATCATTGTTACATGTATAAAACGGGGAAATACACAATGAATAAGAGGAATAAGGATAGAGAGCTGTTAACTTCATCGCACTGTTCATTTGCTTATACTGAAGAAATCTATTTATATTGACAAATGAATTCCCTCCATTTGTCAAAAAGATGCCTATTTGGTTGATCTGGAAGGCAAAGGAGAATTTGTAAACATGTATATGGTACCTTGCTAGAAGGAAAAAGATAACTGATATACTTGTCTCAAAATCAGAATGGATGATAGAATTACATAGAGCGGTTTGCCCATTTCAAAGATTCTCAGTGTTGTAAGGAACTGTGTCAACGAATTCCCACAGAAAATATAGCGTCTGATTCCAGGAAATGATTTATTTCTGTTACTCACAAACAACATGTACAACATTGAGAAGCTCCTCGTGAATCAAGCTTACAACACTGAGCATTAGAAAATCATACTCTCTTCTTGTTAGCCGGTGGTGAGAAAACATGTGCTGCAATTAGTATTGAAATGTTCTTCTTGATAGGTTCATGAAGAATGCCGGCAATGAGAATCTCATCCAGTATATAGGCCTGAAAATTTCACCATTGGTACTCATGAGAATTAGTCAGTACTAAAAAGAATGGTGTAGCTCTCGCAAGAAATTTCATATAACTCCACTGCTGGTTCTTCGGTGTCCATGGGCCTTTGTTTTCTGATTACACATATAAATATAATGCATATAGTTCAGCCGGTAGTAAGTCTGTAGTTCCCCATCAAAATAATATATAATGCATGTGAAAACTTACATATATAGAAAAGATAACCCGCAACAATTGGAAAATAATTGAAATCCGCTTCACTTGCAATGTAATTTGACGATGTACATACAAAACGGGCAATGATCCAAATAATTATCTGTTACAAACTAAATTCTACTTGCTACACTTGAGATATTCCCGTACAACACCGGGAATGTTGTCTTTAGCTTCGTTCGCACGCTACTTCAACAAGTACAATAAAATTTTCATTTTCAGCTCATAACCAACCAGCACAAGCAATGTATATAGTTAGCATGAAGATTTCACGTGAAAGATTTAAGTATGTGCAACAAAGAATACTCAGCGTTCATTGTATGTAGAATATGGTTATATATTCTGACCATATATATACAATGCAGTGTCTCACTTTATCCGGATGCCCCTCGATGACTCTCCTCCCATGATGCGGGTTCCTCGACTCCTTTCTCTGCTGGCTCCCGCAACAACTTGTTGGGTTGCCTCCACCATGTGTGAATAGAGCATGAACTTTGTAATCTCCCAACATTTTAACACCCGACTAAAAAATTGAATGAAGTAAAAAATAATACTTTTCAACAATATATCCTTAATAGATGGATTTAACTATACAAATTGGCGAGTAAACAACCGTTTTACAAAAACAAAATAGTGAATTAATCTTTATGCCTCCACATAAAAAACATTTTACAGTCCATTTTCTAGACACCTTCACAGATGTAAACCTCTAGAAGTTTTCAGTTATTACTCCTTAATATCAACAAATTGTAGAGATAATTTTTTGTATCAAATTAAAACAAAACATCACATATAATCCTTGCTATCAACCTATGAACCTGCCTAAGCATGTAAGTTAGTAAATTTTTCCATTGGTGATGTGTCTCCAAAGCAATATGTGATATATTTATTTTTATTTGGATGGATTAGGCATGCTCTTCTCCTTTTTTATTTCAGCTCCCACACTTGAGAAGTTGCAGTCCTATCCAAAGATTGAGATAAAAAAACCTGAGAACCCAAAATAGCATGCAGATGCAGACACTCAAAATTGCATGAATCCTAAAAGATTGAAGAATGGGGATTTTAAAAATAAAGTTATTTAATTAAAGTGCCCCCTTAGTTGAACTTCTTATATTTTATTATTCTAAACACATTGACTTATGGTGACTTGCATTGTACAAATTTACTACAACACATGGACAAATATTGTACTACCAAACATCTCCTAATTATCATAGGTTTATGTATGCATCTCCTAACTATCAAAGGTTCCAATCAGCATCTGCGGACCCCATACATGAGTCAGCGCGTTGCAATGCCGATTTGGCACTTGAAAGACATGGTCTTACTACTTTTTAGTTCTTTAAACAATTCTTCGAAGGACAACTCCATCCTCCATCATGTAATTCTTTAACCAGAACCAAAAGATTAGAATTTAGAAACTAATCATTTGCTGTGAGAGAACAGTGTTTGTATGCGTAAAATATTATGTACGCCAATGACATTACCACATGGATTTAGGTACACTGCAGTGAAATTAAATCGTAAGATATATATGAAAATAAAACGGGCATCACATCATATGCATGCCTCTGCCACATAGTGCATACCTTTCTCATGACTTTGGCTTGTAAGATGGTAGCAACAACTTCACTTGTTGTCTTCAAGCGTTGAGAAACATCAAATAGTTGCTGCGGTTTTCTCTGTTTCCTAAAGAAATGCTTGCTGAAAAAATTGCCAAAAGTTTACAAATAAAATATAACATAAGAGCATGTTCTTAACGACAAATGATATTACCAGAAAATGAAATCTAGCTGACAACAGGAACTGTATTCTGACTAATATAGTTTCGAACCCTGGTTTTTAACTAAGGTAAGTGAGATGTTTTAACAAAAAAATTACAGTTTACTCGGCTCTTGGTGCTAGTTCTTCTTGAGAAAACTTCAAAGCTTCATGTATTTTTCCCACACGAATCAACTCTATCAGATTTTGTGCTTCCAGATGGAAGTATTATAGAGAATTTTCAAAATTTGAGTCAAGATAAGATGTCAATACCAAATGAAGGCTTCAAATTGTACATATGGTTGTGTCCAAACGCCCAAACCTCTGTGAAAAATGCACAATAAAAACCTACACCCACTTTACAGTAGTTATACAATACTTCACTCAACAGTATACAAACAATATCTTATTCAAACCATGCTGTACAAACCGTATCACCTCCAGGCTCCCGCTAAAAGGAGCAAATACAATTTTTTGAGTTAAGCAAAGATATAATTTCTCATACGCATATATACCTTAATTTCATGTAGAAAAACAACTTCTAACAAAAAAAGCATTATCTAAAGATAAGCCACATTTTTCATACGCATATATACCTTAGTTTCATGTAGAAATACTACTTCTGACCAAAAAAAGCATTGTCCACTATGCTATGGGGTATTTTTCAGATGAGAAACCGGCCGGTAAACATAATGGAGAACCCGGAAGGTCCATTAGCACATATATGACTAATGACAAGAAAGTTAGCCACAATTGTCATATCATTGCTCCTGCTCCAAACTTTTCTGACAGCCCAACAACGAGGTACAAACTGAAATTAGGATCGTGGGGTTAAGATCGTTGATCTTCTCGATAGCCTTCCGAGCATTTCCCTGACTTGCCCACTTGCTTCACCTCCATCCGGTTGGTGATGGTCCACCAGGTAAATGTGAACTGCACACAAAGCTGCATGAATCACACTTCAGTGAGAGTCCAGTGGCTAAATCTCATGTACTATTCCAGGAGTATTGCAGGAGTAAGACCAGCCAGATTTAAACATTTTATTTTAAATAGCTTGCTATAGCATTTAGAAGATGTCCGCCTCTAAGAGCCTTAGCGCGTTATTAAAACTTTGGGCGTGTGTCTATTACAAAATATTCTTGGAAATGTACAGTCACAGTTAATGAGAGGTTGTAAACTATGGAAGTACATTAGGTACCAAACAGTCTATCCACAAGTGACTCCACTAATAGTCCAATAAGACATTTGCACCCAAGAGCATCCAAATGGCAAAGTAGTCCTTGAATTGACTAATAGTAAGATTGTTATTTTAAATAGTAGTAGTATTATAGAAATTAAGATAGACGAGCAAATCTGCATGGATGATATGAAAATTTTCTATCTTAAAAAAAACAATTCAACGGGCACTACGATATTGCAAAGTTACTCTTATCTAGCTGTACAAATGAGTAAATCAAGATATTAATTACCTCATCCATGCTGTCATTGCATAGTTCATCCGGCAACTATTAGTCAAGATCAGCATCCAGAACATCACCCTTCTTGATCTCTTGTAGATCTACGCCACAAAAACATTATATCAAACTGCAGAAACATATAGCTAATGAAACGTACATCGGACATCGACCGTCCGGCAATTCTTATACCGACGAACGACATGCAACGGCGGTGCGCCACCGAGATCCCTTCCAAAAGGGTCTCCAGCGAGATTCCCTTGTTCACCCGCCACGATATAGGCACGAGGCGAAAAGGCGGCGGCAGCATGCGTACAAGCTGCGTGATAAACTGCTCCTAATCGATGTGTGCGTTATGGCTATGCATCTTCCAGCTAGGAAGCTGCTGCTAGCTGGGCAGGCCCCTTTCTCTTAGTAAGGATGTGTAGGGAGAAGCAAAACGGGACGATGGCTTAGCAGTCGCTGTGTGTTCCTGGAGGGGGCCCCTGGAGCAGATGGCAGATGGCCGGCAGGGGCACCCTAGCGGCCACCATGAAACACGCGACGAGGACGAAAAACCCACTAAAACCAGGATCAAGCGCAAAATAAATGGACGCCCAAATTAGGATTGAGAGGACCTGGACGTGGGCGAGGCAGGCCGTCATCGGAGGGGCACGCAGCCCATGGCGGCAAGCTCCATGACGCGGCCATGGCGGCACCTGCAGAGAGGAACGACGCGCAGCTCAGAGGAGAGAGATAGGTAGCGGGAAAAAGGAGTAGGGGGAGACGGAGGCATGGCGGCGGGGTCCTCTCTGGTGCGCAGGCGAAGTGGACCTGTGGCGCGGCGGCGGGGGAAGGGGTCGTTGGCGCGCAGGGCAGCGGCCGCGGTGGGAAGTGGGGGCGGCGGCCGCGGCTAGATCTGGGCGCGACGGCCACGGCTGGAGCTGGGGCGGCGGCCGCGGCGGGAGGTGGCGGGGGCGGCCGCGACGGGCGGTGGCGCACCGCGAGACGGGTTAGCGTTTGAGGGAGGAAGATGGGGGAGGGGATCGGCGGCGGCTGCGAGGGCGAGGGCAACGGCGAGGGGATCTCGTGTGGCGTCGCTCGAGGGCACCTGGAGGCTTCGCTCGCCCGCTCGCTAGTTCGCACGTTGCCAGTCCAAGACGGGTTTTTTTTCGCTGGTTTTCTTTCGACGGTTTATTTTCGTCCGTTTCTTTGGCGTGGAGGGGAGTACCTGGAGGCATCGCTCCCTCGTAACATGGTTGGTTCGATTTTTTTGGTTTTCCGCGGTTGGGAGGGAGGTGGAAAGTAGTACCAAAGAAGTACCAAAATAGACCGGGTTAGGTGGGACGAAAATAAAACCCGGAACGCGACCTACCAATTGAGACATTAGGAGTAGATATAAAAGCACGAGAGGGTGGAGAACCAAATCATCCTATCCATCAAAACCTGCAATCCGATAGTCTACATCCCTCCAGCCTACTAAACATGTTTTATGCTTTAATTACCCACCATGCCATTGGGTTAATCTACTGCCATTATAATCACACAATCCCCACCGCACGGTTCGTAAGTCTTTCCTCTCAGCCTGCCGCGATCGATCCCAAAAAATCGCTCGCTCGCCTACGCACGTCCCCAGTCAACCAACCCCCGCACGCACGCTCCTCCACTCCCCCGCCGGACCAATAGCCCACCACCGCCCGCTCCGCTTGGCCTCCGCCGCCGCCGCCGCGCAACTCGGCCTTAGTCGCCGCTGATCCTCTGCCCGCTGTTCCACTCTGCCGCCGTCCGCCGATGGCCTTCTCCCAAAGGCACTGACGGCCGAGGATTCTTTGGGAGGGGCGGCAGCCGGCAGCCGGCAGCCGGCAGGGGACGCGGAACGACCCGGAAGACATCCGCCCTCACGCGCTCATCATCTTGCTAGCCTACCCGATGGCTGCCGGTGAGCGTCTTCGCGACGGCCGCGGCGAGAGCTGCGTCGACGTGACGATCCAGTGGTAAAATTGTTCTATTTTCTGAGCTCTTGAACATTTGCCTGCACAAAAAAATCTATAATACTTGCCTTCTCAGTCCAGTGGTAGTTGTATACATCATTTATTCAATCCTAAACTTTTGAATGGGCAACGTGGATTAGATGCGAAAACGGCTAATTCACATGTTTGTCGTCTCCATGTTAAACATTGAAGAAATGTGGGTTCTATCTTTTCAGATTAACAAGGCGAGAATAGCTATATTGCTTCTCTGTTCTTTCTTTTTTTCTCACGCAACAGAAAAACTGAATGTATTTCTTTTGTACTTTATGTTTCTTAATCACCTACTTACTCACCTAGCTTTCCTGGATTCAAGAGTATGACTATTGGTTGTTGTACACTGAAGGTTGAAACAATTTACTGTTTGCCACCAAGGAAGCTGCGGGTCTGATGTAAGCAAGCAAGTTTGTTCTTATCTGTTCTTACAAAAGAATGTGATGTGACAGAATAAAGTATAGTCAATGCAATGTACTCATATGTACAACTGTATAAATTATTCTGCTTTTACATGATGAGCCATTCTTCTAAGAAACTACACCTATAAGCATACGTCTTTGTACAGTTTTAGTCTGGTGTTGACAACAAGCCAGGTAACGGGGACATGTAGCACATGAATTTTATCTGGTGTTGACAACAAGCCAGGTAATTTTAGTACGATTTCTGTAGGAATGAAAAGACAGCCATTTCTATTTTTCTGTTTTTACAGCACATAATATTACATTCGTGGATGAACCAATCTAGGGAAATCCGATTGCGTCTTTGGTTCCTTTATACTTTTGCTTAGATTTTCAGTAGTTCAGAAAGCAAGTAGTATGATGGTCAACACTGCCTCTTTGACGGAATGTCAGCATGTATTGCCTTATACCGGTTTGTTCCTGAATTATAGCATTAGGTGTCATCTCTTATAGGTCCTCACAAACTCTCTCAGAAAGGCAAGGTCTTCATTTTTCTTTGGTGTTCCCCAGTGTGGCTATAGTGCAGCACAAATCCAACATGGAGAAGTATGTTTTTCTTCACATACCTTGTGGGGTAAAAATGGATTGTCTTCCTATCAAATGTTGGTTCTTGCCGTCCTTGGGGTTCTGATTTCAAATATTTCCCCCCTTCCGTTCCAGCTGTTCAAGTGACATATATCATGCTCGTGCGAGGCTACATGGTCACATGATGGAAGCAATTTATAGCCAGTAAAATTTGCTCTTGTTGTTTCAAAATTACACTTATTCATACTGAATATAGAGTGTTGTGATTGTGGTGTTGAATTTGCAAAGGTGCAAAAACAAGAACAAGAAGTCCTATGGCTAATGCTTGCACTCACATTTTTCTCACTGGTTTTCACTCCATACTTGGGTATGTTTTGCTTATGGATAGTGGATCGATCCAATTAAAGACTTGATGATAAATTCTACCATTGTTTGCTTGATTAGTATTTTCTTAGTACAGAGCAAAAGAATGTTGTTTTTTGGTCACCTACAATAAAATTTCTTTCTTTAACCAACATATCATTTATTATTCTTCTCTATGAAACACGAAAAATGCAAAGATTTGCTGAAATTTCAGCTTTGCAAAACCCATGATCCAATCTATTGCTGCCCTTGTCCTTCCAAATAGATAAACACAAGGGATTGAGATGGCTGCTGCAGATGCTTCTTGTCAACATTAGATGATGATTTTGTAAGCGGCTATTTTGAAAAATATTTTCTCAGACTACACAGTAGTCTTGTTTTTGAACTGGCTCAGGTATGTATTTCATATGTGCGCTGGACGCATGAAGTTGCAAGTTTCTTCTTCTTACAAAGGGAAATATCAAGCATTCTTACCAAAGCCTTTGAAAAATAGTCTTGTATGGAACTAAACAAAGATTCATGCTACACCAGTTACTGTGTTCTTTTAGTTGGGTTCATATAGCTTTAAAAAAAATAATTTATTTAAATATGTCACACATTTTTTCATGTAAGTATAATTCAATGCACATTATGTAGCTGATGCCACTGATAGATTATTTAGAATGGATATTTTATTTTGAAATGTTGATTTTCAGTTGTTTAGTTTTTTCTTAGAAGACATAAAAGGCATCTAGACTGTAAATTTAGGATCCCATAGTTATTTTTCTATGGAAGAAGACGAGGAAATTCATGTATTATCATTTTGAATTCTATATGTGATTTATCAATTTAAGTCAAATGCAATTAATTATAAACATATGTGAATTTCTTGAGCTTCCAACTTGTTCCTTTTGATTATTATTAGTTGAAACTTAACACTTATAATGTTGTCTAGAGCTTCAACATTCTCTCGGGAGAGACACAGGGATTGTTAAATTTTCAACATGAAAGAACTTCATTACACTGTCAAAGTTTACTTTATCAAAATAAGGGTAGTTTAATTTGTCTGAATCCTCTCTTTGCAAGATGAAAGATTTAGCTTCTCTCTATCTTTATGTTTCACTCGAAATGGAAGCTGTGAAAAGACTCCACCAAAATGCATTTTGATTGTCACTTTTAACAAATCAAAAAATCTTGGTGCATACAAATTCAGGAGATCTCCAAGCTCAGAAGCTTGCACCAGCTCGGAAGAACTACAGTAGAAAATTCAGTGCAGCTATAACGTGTTGAGATATTGACAGAGCCACAATCATCTAGGGTGAAGCGGATCCTTCTGCGGGGGCAGAGCCACAATTGTCGCGGCGGGGCAGCGACGCTGTTAGCTCGCGTCGGCGACCTGCTCGCCCAACTCCTCTATGGCATCTTTCCGTGACGTTACAAGATGGGGCGACCTAGCTCCATGCAGCATTGGTGCTGGCCGCACCAGCTTTCTGCGGCGCCCCCCTTCGACTGTATTGTCTCCCTTCAGCAGCTCCTATAGAGTAGAAACGGAAACGGACAGTCCCAAGACATAGCCAACAATTTACCTATAATTATTGAGAGGGGTTATCTACAAAACATACTCAAGTGGATGGTCAGAACCACACATGTGATATGCCACCATTCGTTGCCGATCTACATAGCAAGTTTGCATATTTTCACTAATTATGGATTTTCTGAATAAGTCGCTCAAGAAAAAAATGTGTAGGTATATGATTGGTAATTATAAATGTTCCCATCTACTTGAATCGATCAGCTATGTTGTTCCATGAATAATTTGAATTTTAAAGTATTCACAGTGTTCGAGTAAGTACATATATTAATCGGGACGTGCATTGCACGTGCAAGCTTACTAGTGAAAAGAAAGGAAAAAAGGAAACGGAGAAGGACTAGCGGCCGGACGCAGCCTGCGTTTGGCACCAACTTTCCAAATGTGTCAACTGGTTCCACCATTCCTAGTGCAATCTGATTCATGTTACTTAGTGGATTCTCAAACTCCATGACGTTATTTCATCTTATGGTCTTGACTAACTGGTGTGCTAATGCATTTGATTGTTTAGTTACACTTGTACTCCCTCTGTTCCGAATTACTTGTCGCAGGTATGGATGTATCTAGATGTATTTTAGCTCTAGATATATCCATTTCTATGACGAGTAATTCGAAAAGGGAGTAGTACCTTTATGCCAACTCGGGTGAGGCTGCAGCAGTCGACCAACCTACGCATCTACATCAAGCCACGCACGTGGATATATACTACTCTCCCTGTTTTGAAAATATTTGAAATTTTAGGTTTGTTCGAAGTCAAACATCTTTGAATTTTTCCAAGTTTATAGATAAATATATCAACATCTACAATATCAACAATATGTAGTAGTTCTATGATGAATCTAATGAGACTAGTTCTATGTTGTAGATGTTGGTATACTTTTCAATAAACTTGGTCAAAGTTAAGTGTTTGACTGAAGGCAAATCTAAAAATCCATGAAGAATGACATGTATGTAGACACTATTTGCGAGCGGCGTGCAAAATTCATAAAGACACTATTTACGAGCAGCATGCAAAATTCATGAAGACCGGTGTCGATATGCCGAATTCGTTAGACCGTTTTTTGGGCTGAGAATGATACGGATGTAGGCCATTATCATGATGATGATGTGTTGCTAGTAGACCTAGCCATGGGCAGTCCGGCCTGGTCAGCCCGACCCGACCTTGTCCAGGGGTTGGGCTCGGGCCTAGATTTCAAGCCCGATGGCCGAGCTCGGGCCTATCGTATTTGCACGTTAACAAAGAGGCCCGGCCCAAGGCCCGGCGGGCTTTTAGCATGATGGGCCGGGCTCGGGTCTGATTTTTAGGTCCGATGGCCGGGTCGGGCTTGGTCCTAGGTTTTTGCATCGGGCTTTGGTAGGCCCGGCCCGGCAGATGGCCAGGTATAGCTGCTAGAGTTGCGCTTGTTTAATTTTTACATTATTACCACTACTATGCTGCCAGCACCTGGCGCACCGGCCGGACTGGCTCGATCGACCAGGTGGAGTTGGTGGTGTCCGGGCGTCGGCCATTGGCAGCCGCGAGGCGCTGCAGCCACCAGTCCCCACATGATCTTCCGTCGCCTCCGCTGGACTACATGATGAGCGGCGGGGCCCGGCCGCCGATGCTCGCGGGATATCCGGGCTCAGGTATCCGTACGTCGCAGTTGACCGGCCTGTGCGCTGCCGCCTACATGCGCCGTCACATGCCTCCAGTGTATTTCTCCAAGAAAGATGCCCGATCACATGATACTACTGAATCTATAGCGGCAGGGTGGAGCATCGAACGTACAATTATTTTACGTTCTGCCCATGTGCGACCGGAGCGTGCATGCATGGCCGTGCATGGAAACATGGAAGAGGTCGTCCTAACAACCTCGTTCTAACCGCATTGCAGGCATTGCTAACAGCCTCATTGTTGCCGCATTGCAGGCACGGATCATGCACCACAAACGCGACTGTTCTGCAGATTATCCATTGTGCATCTCGAATACGTGATCTTGAGTTTCTGGATGAAAAACGTAAATTGGAATTGCTCAAAGTTTGTTTGGACTTGATCTTCATATGAAAACCCACTAGCTCACCTTCGATGGTTGGATGTGGCGACGGTGGCACTTATGTGTTGTCTCCTTTCTGGAGGCGTTGCCATTTGAGAACGTCCTCGCAGTCCTTGTGTTGTCAAAAGATAATTAGTGTTGCTGATCGTTGTCGTATCGCTTCGAGGTATTTTCTTTTTCCTCCATCTAAGCATAGTTATGGTCCGGTAGACGTGTGATTGTGTGTCTTGATATCGTTGATCTATGTGCATCCCAATGGTGTGGAGGTTGTGTGTATACTTATAATGTTTGTATCCTTGGTGCAACAATATTAGTACTCAATAAAAAGCTACCTTTATCGTAAGACAAATATTTATTGTAACATAACATGTTTAGCTAGCTTCTTGAGCCACAAAGAATTTTGCAACTATTGTATGTGTGAGTGCCCTGCCATAGATACAATGATTGCTTAAAATTGGATGTCCCTCCGTTGGTAGAGTAAATTTACCTCTGGATGCATGAGTTTTTCTTTTCTGAGTACAGCAATAGTTCATCCGCAAAAAAAAAAGAATACAGCAATAGCTCCAAGGTGCTTAATCTCTCCCTAATAATAAAGTACGGATTGACTCCGTGGGTTCACCGTCACAATACGCTTCTTTCCGTGATTTTACACCTTCAGTTTGAATTTAACATATATCCGAGGTGATTCTAAAACGTGCATCCGTCCGCCAGAAAATACGCAGCCTCCCTATACTTGTACGTCCGGCTGGGCCTTGTGCTTCTGGCTGGGCCTTGGCCGAAAGAAGCACACACAATATTTCGTCCATCCTGATCCTTGCTAAAATATCTGCTTGTACATGAGTCGCATCAATGGCCTCTTATATCTCCCTAATAATAAAGCACGGATTGACTCCGTGGGTTCACCATCACAATACGCTTCTTCCCGTGATTTTACGCTTTCAGTTTGAATTTAACATATATCCGAGGTGATTCTAAAACGTGCATCCGTCCGCCAGAAAATACGCTGCCTCCCTATGCTTGTACGTCCGGCTGGGCCTTGTGCTTCTGGCTGGCCCTTGGCCGAAAGAAGCACACGCAATATTTCGTCCATCCTGATCCTTGCTAAAATATCTGCATGTATATGAGTCGCATCAATGGCCTCTCATATTTAAAAGTACCATATCGGTCTTTCACATCCACCTAGACCAGTTAATATACCTCTAGAAAACTAGCAATCACGTGGCACCTGAGACGTGGGAAAATAGCAAGAGAAAAAGCAGGCATTCATGAGGCGACGTGGGAAAACGATAGGAACATCAGCCACCCGGCCGGCACCACCATGAGCACGAGCCACGCCCGTCCGGTGCCGCCTCGCGTGGAGAGGCAGGGGATGCTCTCGATGGCCGGGAGCGCGCCGCTCGGCCTTAAACACCGCGCAAGGTGCGGAAGGCCAGACGGTGCTCAGGCGGCCGTGGACGGGCTAGCAATATCCACGGGGAGGCTAGCTAATAACTGCTTTAATTAAGCCGGTGAAAAGGGACGCGGCTTCAGTGGGAGAGAGAGAATCGATCAAGTGGCTAGCTAATAATTAAATAAAGGAGGAGCACACCATATACTTTGAGACATGTACGTGCATGATGATGCCATCCATACTTAAAATCTCCTTTATATTGATATTTTAAATTTTTTGTGAGAAGGACCCCAAATTATATTGATATTGAAAATAAGCAGTGATACAACACAACCCAAGAAAAATATGACATTACAAAATGCACCAAGGGGAACCAATCTAGCCACACCTCCAACGAGGGATGAGGGCGCGCCGCTGTCGCCATATCCGCCGCTCCCTAGCAGAGCCAGGGAAACCCTTAGTTATGCGCACAGAATAAAGACGTCAGGAAATCAGATCCTTGGTCCAGGAGGACTAGCACGCCTGAGATAAGCCAGATCAGAACTACGCCGCCACTTGCGTCGGTTTGTTGAACGATGATGATGAAGCGCCGCCACCCACGAGAACCTGCAAATCCGGAGTCACCACGCTCCTACTAGAGCTCCATGCCCTCATGCTGAGGCCGGAGCACGCGCCACCATGACGGCGGGCCCAGAGCAAAAAAGAAAAAGTTCCACCTCGAGATCGGCACCGCCGCCGCACCAGCCTCGATTGGTTAGCTTACTACCAAATTCGCCGCCGACCGCCTCACAACAACCCACTGGAATCGAATCCGAAGCAGATTTTCCACGCCGCCACCACCATAACCGTCAATACAGAAACTGGTGAAAGAAGAAAACCTAGCCCTAACCTAACTACACGCCATCGACGAGACGGTGAGGTTCCCCCTTCTCCCGCCGTCGTCGGAGCGGCTGCTAGAGAGGAGGAACCCCTCGAGTCGCTGGCGGAGGACGGTGGTAGCCGGGTCATCTTCGGTTCCGCCTCTCTCGCATGGGAGGGGAAACAAAACGAAAGAATATGAGTTTTATTATTATTTCTTATTCAACACTTCCCTTAGGGCGATTGACCCCTTTAGGTTGATATGTTTTTTTCTCAGCTTGACTATTTTTTTTAAGTTTAAAACATTTTCTTGCTCTGGCATGGTTCATCCAACTCGACGACATTATTTTAGATTTTAAACATTCTCTTGCACTAGCGCGGTTAAGCGACACATGTGCCGTGTGTTGGACGTGCTCACCGCCTTGAGATGATTGACCATGTTCGGTGACCACTACAACCACCATTGACGAGGACGGACAGGAGGATAAACAACAACACGAAAAAGATGAGTCTTATAGGATACCGTGTTAAAATATAAGACATGGGTCCGGGAAAGAGAGACTTGATCTACACATGTTTATTGGTTATGGGTATATGATGTTTTATTCTCCCGTTGCATCGTACGGGCATTTTTCCTAGTCAAGACAATGCATAATTACAAACTGCGCACTTTGGTCATCCCCTCCATTACAACCTATCCGCTGTCCAAAACTTGAACTTAGGAGGCGCCCACGGCAGTATACTGGTAGACCGAGGATCATGGTGGAGTTCATGCCCAAGAATCTTGGTTTCATAGACTGAGGAGGCGGGATGCTCGCCTAGAGTAGTAAAACTAGTGCTATATGATACGTCTTGTCCAGCTCGTCTGGAGTAAAATGAGTGCTATAAAGGCTCTTCCAAATATCTGTGTATATCTATATCTATCTAATTTGTGTAGATATTTTGTGCTTGGAAATAGTGGATCTTCAACATTAAAAAGATTGCCATCTTGGCACCTTCTATTTAGGCCAGCGCTAGGTGCCGGCGCACCGGCCCAAATGTTTCGGCCGGTCCCCGCGCAGCCGCACGATTAGTGTCTTCAGGACCGCACGATTCAGCGAGCTATCCTCACGCACGTCCCCTTCTTCCTCGCTTCAGATCCACCATATCCTCTGCGGTGGTTTGCACGTAGCACCCACCCCGCCGCTCATTGGCTCACCGCCACCGCTCGCCGGCTCACCGCGGCTGCCCGCCGGCTCGCAGGTGGACACGCCATGGCCGCTCGCCCCGCTGGACAACTGTAAAAAAAATCTCTGTTTTGGCAGGTTCCAGCAAAATCTATTGTTGTTTCCAGCAAAAAAACACAAAGGTTGCAGCAAAAATAAATACAAACACAGTCTCCGCCCTTGCCACCCAGCAAAAAAATCAGCGCGAGCACCACCTCGCTGGTGGAAGCAATCCCATGAGCCAGTTCCAGCAAAGAAAAGTGCAGGTTCCAGCAAAAATCAATTACAGCAAAAACACTTCCGTCCTAGCAAAAAATTCAACATGCAGGTTTCAGCAAAAAATGCTGCTGGTAGAAGCAAAAACTACCGATTGTTCCAGCATCCCTGTTGCCCGGTTCCAGCATGGTGACCATCCCCGCTGCCTGGTTCCAGCAAAACAACCATAGCAGCAAAAAATCAGAAAAATCCGCTTTGTAGCAAAGGAATAGCCGGTTCCAGCAAAATTTGACACTAGTTTCAGCAAAAATAAACATAGCAGCAAAAATCCCCAAAGTCTGATTGTAGCAAAGTAACTAGCCGGTTCCAGCAAAAACTTATGCTGGTTCCAGCAAAAACCACATCACCGGTGAGCGCGCTACAGCTCCAGCTCCAGTGGGCACGTCGTCCTGCCGGTTGTAGCAACCGCAGAGCCGGTTCCAGCAAAAATCCTGGCCGGTCATAGCAAAATCGTTAGCTGGTTTCAGC
Source organism: Triticum urartu (assembly GCF_003073215.2). Lineage (NCBI taxonomy): Eukaryota > Viridiplantae > Streptophyta > Magnoliopsida > Poales > Poaceae > Triticum > Triticum urartu. The sequence goes on from NC_053025.1 coordinate 89,792,148, forward strand.
AAAAATACGGTGGGAGCAGATTCTGGGTGGGGTGGGTGGTAGCAAAAACATGAGCCGGTTCCAGCAAAAATTATCTTCGGTTCCAACAAAATCATAACATGGTTGTAGCAAAAAATCGACTGGAAAAAACAACGATGTCATGGAGATGGACGTAGCACAAATGCACAAAACACCGATAGTAACAAAAACCAAAAACGATTGTAGCAAAATGGTTCGCCGGTTCCAGCAAAAACTAACATGGCCACGAGCACCCTCATCCACCGTCATGCCATGACCCCTGCGCATCGCCCCGGGTCACAGCAGCAGGAGCGCCCCCCGTCGTGGTCGCTTGCGTTGTGGGGTGGACGTTGGGGCTGTGGGTTGGCTTTGGGTGCAGGTGTCCGGCGGCTGGCAAGGCGCGGAGTAGACGAGAGAGCTGGGATGTGCGTCATGGTGGATGTGGTAGTCTGAAGCAGAGGCGACTGGGGAAAAATGAAGAAAGGAGATGAGGATAAAAAAAGAAGGATAGGGAACAGCGGTGGTGTGGGGCCCATAGTGATGCGTCCTGCGAGCGCGTGGAAGGGTGATGTGGGGTTGAGCGTTTGGGGCTGAGAGGATGAGCCCACACAGGGCCACACGATCGCCCTCGATCGAACGAAGCGTACGCGACCGGCGGAGCGTTTCCACCGGCGCGCCGCAGGGAAACGTTCCCCTTCTATTTATGATCTTGATATTCATGACGTATCCTTGAAAAAAAATATTAAAAAAAGATTGCCCATTAAACTAGGTTATGTTATACCTAAAATTCTGCTTCGAAGCATGAAAATTGTCAGGATCATATTTTTTTCTGAAACTTGTACGATTTGTTTGAAACATTCAGAAATTTGCTATGAGTTCACTTGAAACTATTTCCGGAAACTTAAAACGTAAAACCTGCTTAAAACTTAGCATATGCAGATAATTTCTGAGAGTGTTCCTACCTACGTGCGCTTCAGCAGGGCATACATCCATGACTCGAGATGCCCCTCAACAACAGCCAAAAGAGAAGGCATCACACTTTTGAGTACACGACGATGACGCCCCTTCAAAAGTGGCATGCGTGCATGGCGTCTCTCCATGTAGTTGCATGACTAGATTCAGAACCAACATGCACATACACAATTCACAAAGAACAGAGCGGCAGCCTCTCTCTCTCATCCAGTCGTGTGAGCGTGCAAGCAAGCATCAGCAGGCGCAGGGCAGAAGCAAAATGAGGCCATAGATAACTACAATTGACATCACTGTTTAATTATTACGATAATTGCATAAAAAATTGACTTTCCAGGTCACGCGAGAGACCACCACTGAAATCGACTCTATCACATCCATCTTCGCAATTACAATTACACATGACACAACAAAACCTAAAAGCGTCAGCCAGCTGCCACGACACTGAACCTAAGTCCTTCGAGAAGAAAATAATAACCCGAACCAGCTCTACACTACTAGCTACACAACACGATCCACAGCTCCTGAACCCAAAACTTCAGTTTCATCTTCTTGTTCGACCTCTACTTCTAATTTGGTTGGAATGTACTACCACAGCAAAAATTGAAATATTACCCGACGGCTACCTGACCATGCATGCTTGCCATGTCCAAGCGGCGGCCAAGGAGCAGGGGCAGCAGGGCACATGGTACAACGATCCTGGCTTGTACCAAGTCACCCAAATGCCATCCAAAACCTGACGAGGCTAACACCTGGTATGTACGTGCGTTTGGGAAAACTCTGCATCCGAACCCCGATCGATCGATCTAGGGGCATCAGATTTGTGCGGGTTAATCCTCACTAAGTTTTCTCTAATCTGCATTGGTTTCGGAAGCTTGCAGACCGAATTACACGAGACCTGACGAACATGTTAGTGGAGGCTGCTAAGGAGGAGGGGTCTGACGGATGCCGCGTTCATTCAGAACGGCTTCTGCAGGTACGTGAGCATGTCCCCGAACGCGGCGGCGTCGCGGGCGAAGGCGCCCGGCGACGGCGGGTCGAAGATGAGCGAGCCGTCGATGACGAACCCGTCGTCTTCTATGACGCCGCCCCAGTCGTCGCCCGGCCACCCCACGGCGAGGCCGGCCGCGTGCTGGCTCTCCGCGTAGTCCATGTCGCTCGGGAAGTCGGGCGAGGGCGAGGACAGCGCGCGCTCCGAGGAGCTGGAGTCCGTGTGCAGGCGCGGCATGGAGTGGTTCGAGTTGGAGTCCCGGTCCGCCGACCCGGAGCGGTCGAAGCAGAGCATCTCCGTGGCCGGCGGCGACGGCTGCTGGTAGAACCCGTAGTCGGACAGCTCGACCTTCATCGCCGGCCCAGCAGCGTGGTACTGGCCCGGCCGCGGGTTCCTGGCAGCCGGCGCCGGCGCCGGCTTGACGTCGGCCACGTCGGAGTCCGCCGTGTCGTACCGCTCGATCACGCCCTTCTTGTTGTAGATTCGGCAGAGCACCCAGTCATCCAGCTGCAGAGATCACGAGGAGAAAAGTCTCAGCGACGCGATCGATCGAGCAAGAAAAAACAATTCAAAAGCAACCAAAGCTAGTGTACGTGTACGTGGACGGGAGACGGGGAGGGCGGGCGGGCGGCGTTGTCTCCATCCCGCGGTGCGTGAGCCATGACGACATGCGCCCGCCGCAATTGCTTTCCGCACGTCGCCGCCAAACTACAGGCTGTGACGAAAGGGACAACTTGAGCGTGCTGCTGCAACTTGGGCCCCTTTTCCCCTTCTTTTTCGCATGGCCACGACGCACCTAACCTGCCAATTGACTTTTCTAAAGCTAAAACACCACTTGCTATTTCAAGAAAGATCTCCCGGTCGATTCCTTTACTAAATGCGCAGTAAATCTCTCGCTAATGCTAAAAGAGGAAGGGATTAAACGAGGCAGCCAAGCATCAGCGCAGATTGACAGAGAGAGACGGGGTCAGGTGGTTACCCTGAGCGCGTTGTTGGACTTCTTGCGGGCGGCGGCGGAGCGGTCGACGTCGGCGAGGCGGTACTCGTGCATGATCCAGTTGGTCTTGACGCCCTTGGGGGGCTTGCCGGCGTAGAAGACGAGGGCCTTCTTGATGGCCACGGGGCGGGGCGACCCCACGGGCTTGTCGGCGCCGGTGGCCTTCCAGTACCCGGTCCCGGCGGCGCGGTTCGGCCGCGACCCGTTGGGGTACTTGCGGTCGCGCGGCGAGAAGAAGTACCACTCCTTGGCGTCCGCCCCCCCTCCCGCCGCCTTCTCCGGCAGCCTCCACGGCTCGAACTTGTACAGGTCGACCTCGGCGATCACCGGCGCGGCGATGGGCAGGCCGCCGCACTTGCGGCACAGGTAGTACATCACCAGCTCCTCGTCCGTGGGGTGGAACCTGAACCCCGGGGGCAGCTGGAGAGCGCCGTCGAAGCCGTGGTCCATTCACGAACGGGGCTTGAGCTCGGAGGGCGGGCGCTCGGGAGATTGGTTGGATCGGCGGCTGGTTCGGCTGATCGGCGGCGGCGGCGGCTCGAGCTTGGGGGGAAGATTTGGAATGGAACATGAGCTCGCCGTACCCGCCCGTATATATAGGCGGAGGTGCCGACGCGTGTCGACGGGCGGACGGGGAGGCCGCGATGTGACGCACGTGCAAGTTGGGGAGGGGAGGAGGGGGCCTGGTTGACCGTCGGATGACAACCCACGTGTCGATCATCGGACGGGCGATGAGACGCGCGAGCCGTCGGATGAAGGCGTGGGGCCAGCGGGGGAGCGCAATTGTCATGGATGACGTCAGCAGTTATGTCGCCGTCTGGGATTGCGAGGGACTGAGGGAGCATCCTAGCCCGTGAGATATGACGAGGGGCGGTCCGTAGTACTGTACCACCTGCCTGCGCGGTAGGGCCCCGGGTTAGGAAGGGAGGGAGGCATGTTGCGCGGGCCCACCGGGTGCTTGCGGCCCTTGGGATAATTGTACGGGTCGTCGAGATTCCCATCGTTCCACTTGGTCCGTCTCTCAGCTCGTAGGGTAAAAAAATATAAAAAATAGTGTTTCGTTGCGGATTCCGCGGATTTCAAGTTTAAAACTTGCATCGATCGCCACCGTCGATGATATCTAGGCGCCTTGTGGTCAGCTTTTAGGGTAGGTTAAAATCGTCTTCTGAAGAACTTGCATTGGAATCTGTACTGTCACGTACTCCTAGGCGACTAAGTGCCCCGTAGGTGTAGGTCCCTAGGATAACTTTTTGGGCAAGTTTAATCTTTCTCCTTGTTTGTGCAATGGTAAATCTAATCTTTCGAAACAACCTCAGCGACAAGATCGAAAGATATAAAAAAAGTTAAAGGCACAGATACTTAGGGTCATTTCGAAAAGATTGAAATTCTTAGGATTTTTTCTATGTTAGTCATTTGAATCATAGGACTGGATCCGTAGGAGTTTTTTATATGAAATCTTTTGTATTAAATTTCATAGGATATCTAACCGCTCTAATGTTTTTTACAATTCCTTTATTTTTCTGCGGCATCAAACACTCATTGCTAATCCTATAGAATTTAAGCGGGCATGTCACTCTAGTCCTATACATTTTCTATTCCTGTGTTTTCAAAACCCTACAATCAAAGAAGCCCTTATAAATATACACATACACTCATTCCTACAAACACTACACCGTACAATTGGTGTAGGCCCCTAGGAGTAGTTTGCATTTGTGCTACAAAACTATGTAGGAGCATATTTATAAGAAAAAAATGGTTAAACAAACATCTAATTGATTAAAAAACCTTTTCTTTTCAAAAATATTTTCTGAAGATAATCGAAAGTACTCCACAAAGCACGTCAAACATAAAAAAAAAATGTGTTTTCTCCTCTAACTTCAGGCAGCCTACGAGTCCATGGATTCGCCTCTACCCTGCCAGCCGCTCTGGCTGCCGATGGAGGAGAGTAGAACTCCGGTGCCTCTGCTCCGGTGAGTAGTTAGGTGAGTGTTTTTTTGTCCTCACACACGTGGCGTTCAGGCGAATGGTGTCGCTTCTTAATTCTTCCGGACTCCTCCTCCTCGAATTCGTCTGTCTAGATGACGTCGACGAAAATCCGGCATAGATTCTTGCCGTCTTCTTGTGGCGGCGAGTTTAAGATTTCTCATCATGTCGCGAGATTGGGTGTCATGTGATTCGGAGTTATTTAAGGGTTCAATGGCGACAACTGCGGCTCCAGGGCACTTCGCACGAAGACTTCCCGGTTGTCATCGACAAGGTCAACCCGGCTCTAGTGAAGAGAGGCTATAGCAGAGGGGCATGACTCGTTCTGGTCGCAGTAGTGGTCGTTCAGTGGTGTCGGAATCTCGATGTTATTTTCAATATGTTTGAGATGTTTTGTACTGACGGTGAACTTTTATAACAGATCTAGACATTTTCACTAAAAAAAGAAAACTATAATAAAAATCACATCGTGATCCGTAGATTATCGAATGACCAATATCGTCGCTAAAATGAGCCGTCGATGCACCACTAATACAACTCCAGTTTACTGATGTTGGTTTGACCTTCTCGATAACAGCCGGGAAGTTTTCAAGTATGTGTCTTGAAAGATCAACACTCTAGAGTTGTCATCATCGCCGTTGAGCCCTCGACTTATCTAAAACGCCTAACATCAAATAGACAAAAACTTAGTGGACATAATAATAAGTGCGGCATATTGGTGCCCGGGTTATCTGAGCCCGGGCATGAACAATAAGGCCGCAAAAAATAGAAAAAAAAGTATTAAAAAATCCCATTTTTTATTCAAGATGCTCAAATTCATGATATTCGTGCAAAAATTTATGAAGTTTGAACATTCGAGGAGCTCGTGAAAAAAAACAAAGTTCATGTCTGTGAGAAACATTTGAAAACAACATTGTTCACGTACGATTTTGTTTTTTTTGCCACGTGCTCCTCGAATTTCCAAACTTCATGAAAATTTGCCCAAACATCATGCACATACACATCTTGCCTGTAAAAAAATAATTTTGGCACCGAAGTGGATTATCGCATAATAATCCACTACAATATTAAAATAGCCAAAGCAAACGACCCAACCAAAAATCCAGAAAATAGAAGACGTGGGCTCTGTGCCATGTTCCGTTTGTCGTCAGCTTGTGGTCAGCTTTTAGATTATTTAAAGAATTTATTTCAACCAATGATTGTTGAGGTGTATATTTAATTATTTGGTACAAAAATGATGCTGTTGGAAAGTGTTTTTTACTTGAATCTAACAATATCTGTTCTGCATCTCTAATTCACATCCAAATACCCCCGCAAAAAAAAATGTATTCACATCCCAATACAGAAACTCTTGGCCTAGAGGATGGTAGGCTCCGTGCCATGTCCTACTTGTCGTTTGATCACCTGAATTTACCATATTCCGCTTCCTCCCTCGTAGTGTAAATTACACTAGCCAGAGGGGTACTTTAAATTTCATGCCGGCTGGTTTTTCCATGCGAGTCAGGCAGTCAAACAACTCAAACTTAGCCCATCAGAGCCTGGTTGGACTTCATGTAGCCTACCAAACAGGTCCCAGTGTTTTCGTACTGCGCGTCGAGTTTGACATGTTTTTTCTCTTCTCAAATAGTACTTCTTGAGCGGTGCGTGCAAGCATGGTCCATGCCTGAGTCATCCGGAAGCGCAGGCAGCGGCACAGAGCAACGGTGTGTGCGACCGTGCGAGGTCGCATGCACGCAGGGCCATTCACGTTCGCGTGTGCGACAAGTAAACTGCTGCGATGCGATGGTGCGGCTAGATTGACCCATGTGACCATGCACTTCGTGCTAGAGATATCCATGTGACGCTCACGCATGTGGCCAGCGCCGCACCAGCGCCCAACTGTACGGTCAGCGACGGCGACGGCGACGAGTCGCGAATATCCATCCCCGCGAGCAACCGCTGTAGGTCCCCGGGCGAGACCGCAGGGGCGAGCCGCACGCGCGTCGCCGGCGACGTGGACTGGACCGCCGCTTTTGGCTCAGCGCAGGCCGGCCTCGTGGAGTCGCGGTGGCCGAAAGGCAGCTTGCACGTGACCTGGCTCACGCTACGTCACCGTGCGCCATGCACGGATCCACCCATCCCCGGACCGGAGGCCAGCTGTCTCTCGTCGAGCTAGCCCGGGCAGTCGGCAATTCCGCACGCGGCGCCGGACTTTTCCGGTGCGGCGAGAAGCCGGCGCGAGGTGCGGGTCAGCGACGCATCGTTGCGTAGCGTTGTTCCACGCGTCCGGTGGCCTAGCGCCCGCGCGCTGGCGGGCGACGGAACTCCGCCGCGCGTGTGTATATCAGATCTCGCGGTCGCTCTTTGTACAGCCTGTGCACCGCAGTGTAAAACACAATAGGTTGAGAACTTGCTCGACATCCCGTTTAGGATGTGGTTCTTTCATTATATAAAGGTATTAAGGGGTATAATACAATGTTACAATATTAATACACAGACTATGTATATATACAGTCTAACACCCTTCCTCAATCTTAATTGTGGCCTGAAGTACAAAGCAAGTTAAGATTGCGCCTACAGCCTACAAACTGTGGTTGTGGAAGAGGCTTCGTGAAGATGTCAGCAAGTTGATTCTTTGACGGAATGAACTTGATACAAAATAGCTTCTGTGCAACACGTTCCCGAACAAAATGATAGTCAACCTCAATGTGCTTCGTCCTAGCGTGAAACACTGGATTAGATGAAAGATATGTAGCACCAATGTTATCACACCACAGAACCGGAGGATGTGCTGAAGCAACTCTCAACTCTCTCAACAGAGACTGTACCCATATGATCTCAGCAGTGGCATCAGCAACTGCTTTGTACTCAGCTTCGATACTACTGCGAGACACTGTGGCCTGCTTTCGAGCGTTCCAGGCGATCAGGTTAGAACCCAGAAATACCGCATATCCCCCGTGGATCGCCTGTCATCAGGACTGTCAGCCCAATTCGCATCTGAGAAAGCTGAGAGCTCACACGAGGGCGCAGGCTGAAGAAGCAAACCATAGGAGACAGTAAGACAGATGTAACGCAGAATACGTTTCACAGCAGACCAATGAGATGTCCTGGGTGCATGAAGAAACTGACAGACACGGTTGACTGCATAGGAGATATCAGGCCTGGTAATAGTCAGGTATTGCAGACCACCAACGAGACTGCGATACTCAGTAGCATCCTCAGGTGAAAGAGCATCTCCATCAAGGGCAGATAACCGATCAGTGGCAGACATTGGAGTAATAGCATGTTTGCACTTCAGCATACCAGCACGACGCAGCAAATTCAGGGAGTACTTCTTCTATGTAAGAGTCAAACCAGCAGAAGAACGTGAAACCTCCAGACCAAGGAAAAAATGCAAGGCACCCAAATCCTTGACAGCAAAGGCACCACTAAGTGCAACCACAAGACGATCAGCAGCAACATGGGATGAACTGATAAGAATGATATCATCAACATAAACCAGAAGATACATCGTAACCTCAGGACGCTGAAGAAGGAACAACGATGTGTCTGTAGTGGAGGGAGTAAACCCAAGTGCTCGAAGAACAGAGCCAAGACGAGCATGCCATGCACGAGGAGCCTGTTTCAGTCCATATAACGCCTTAGTCAGACGACAGAGATGACGAGGGCGTGCAGGATCAACAAATCCAGGTGGCTGACGCATATAAACCTCCTCCTCCAGAATTCCATGGAGGAAAGCGTTCTACACATCAAGCTGACGAAGAGACCATCCACGAGTGACAGCAAGAGACAACAGCAAGCGAATGGTAGTAGGCTTGATGACTGGACTGAACGTGTCTTCATAATCAAGACCATACATCTGTTTGAAGCCCTTGGCAACAAGCCGTGCCTTGTAGCGTTCGATGGGACCATCAGCATGTCTCTTGATTTTGAAAACTCACTTGGAATCAATAATATTGACACCATATACTGGAGGAACAAGCGGCCAAGTGTCATTTTTCTGGAGAGCCTGAATCTCCTGTTTCATAGCAGCGTGCCAGTGAGGAATACTCAGTGCAGCCTGGAAGTGTCGAGGCTCAGCAGTGGGATCAGCAGCAATGTGAGCCATGCACGCGGCTAGCCATGACACAGTCCCGTCCTTGCGTTCTTTCAGACAGAAAATGCCCGACTGACTCGTCTTGAGCTTCTTGATGAACAGGAAACCGACGCGGCAGCTCCTGCTCGGGACGTGCATGTCCCATGCATAACAGGTTCGACCCACGTACCCGCCCCTGCATCGCCACTGGAGGCTGTCGTGCGGGCGCCGGTCTCGCCTGGCCCACGGGTGGCCTCGCCTGGCCTGCCACTGGCCTCGCCCAGTCCTTCGGCTGGCGCCCCGCCTGGCCCTCGGCTGGCCTCGCCTGGCGTGCCGCTGGCCTCGCCCAGTCTTTCGGCTGGCGCTCCGCCTGACCCAGGAGGGGTCACGCCCGACCTGGAGGCATCTTCGCCTCGGTCGGCGGTTGCTTCGACCGGCCTGGAGCTGGCCCCGGTCAGTCCCGCCTCGGCTGCTAGTGGGCTGGCCTCGCCTGGCTCGTCGTCGTCAGGGAGCCCTAGTGCGAGCTCTCCCGATGCTGCAGCTTCGTCTCCATCACCGGTTGCGTCGGTCTCACCGGCACGGCCTGTGGTCCCTCTTCGTCCTCGTACACGGAGTCAGACTAGGGTTTTACATGGTATCAGACTAGGGTTTCGATGTCTTCCGCTGCTCCCGCCGCCGCCGCCGGTGCGCCGAACTCCGCCGCTGCCACCGCCGCCGGGCCGACCCTCGCCCCTATGTCACCGTTCCTTGCTTCTCGGCCCCTTGCGTCGGCCTATGGGGCCCTGCCGCCGACCGAGTCCCCGATCGGATCAAATCCATCGGCCGACTCCTCTGCTGAGTTCGCTGCTCCGCCATCTCATGGCGTTGCTGTGCAGCCGCCCTACGGCGGCGTCGCGCAGACGCCGGGTGGCGTCGCTCCTGCCGTGTATGGTGCGCCGCCGGCGGCCCAGGGCTCCCTTCAGCCGCCGCAGTCCTCCTGGCCCGTGGCGTCCTACGCGGCGCCGCATCATCACCAACCCTATGCGGCTCTCCCGCCGCATCACCACCAGCCACCGTCGGCGCCGATCTACTCCGCGCCGCTACCGCAGCAGCACTTCCTGGCGCAGCTGCCGCAACCATCCTATGAAGCCGACGCCCTCGTTCCCGGTGCTCCTGTCGTCTACTCGTCGGGTGCTCCTCATCTCGAGACAGCCCCGTCGACGGGTCCCTACGCGCCATCGATGCATGCTCTGATACCATGTAAAACACAATATGTTCAAAACTTGCTCGACACCCTAAACGAGGTGTGGCTCTTTCATTATATAGAGGTACCAAGGGGTACAATACAATGTTACAATATTAATACACAGACTACTGTAAGTGCATATAGTGCCACCCCTAGTTGGTTTTGGAGTATTGACGACAAACCTAGTTGAGGGACTAAGGTGTTTGTGAGAATTGCAGGATAACACAGGTAGAAGTCCCTCATTGATTCGGTTTTCCTACCAGAGATGACCCCTAAAAATGTATGAAGACATTGAAGTCAAAGGTGGTATATGATGATATTCACATTGAAGACTATGACAAAAGAAGACACCACATGAAGCCTATGGAGCTCGAAGACTTAGATCTTTCGTAGTTCTTTTTCTTTTGTGTTGAGTCATAGGAACCACCGTACTGTTAAGTGAGGTCCAAGAGAACCAGTCAGAATGACTGAAGTGATGCCTAACCAAAAACATCTATGTCTTCGATGAAGACTATGAGAGCGAATCTTGTCCAGAGTCGGACAAGTCAGCTTTGCTTGTAGCCCAAGTAAAGTTGTCGTGTGAGTTTGAAATCTGACCGTTGGAATACGTGTCAGTTCCTTAGTGACACAGGGTCATTTCGGACAAATCAGGTCGGGTTGCCAAGTGGCTATAAATAGCCCACCCCCCACAACCATAAACGGTTGGCTGCTCAGATTGAGAGTACGGCTTTTGTCGTTTGAGAGCAACCCACCTCGAAGCCTTTGAGAGAGAATTCCTTGCGAGGATAAAGCCCTAACCACCCAGAGCCAGAAAGAATTGGGCATCACTTAAGTCTTCTTGTCTGTGTGATCTGAAGACTTATTACACTTGAGGACTGTGCATCATCCAGCCGGTTAGGCGTCGCGTTCTGAGCATCCAAGAGACATTGTGGATTGCCGGTGAACGAAGTCTGTGAAGGTTTGGGAGTCTACCTTGAAGACTTACCAGAGTGATTGGGCGAGGTCTGTGTGACCTTAGCTCAAGGGGAATACGGTGAGGACTGGGTGTCCCGAGCTGCGTGTTCAGGACTGGGTGTCCGGGACTGTGTGTTCTAAGGTTTGAATACCTAGCCGCCCCAACCAGACGTACAGTTGTCACAGCAACTGGAACTGGTCCAACAAATCATTGTCTTCAACGAGTCACTGGTTTCATCTTCCCTTCTCTTTACTTACTGTTGCTCCTTGTGAAGTCATTGTATGTTTGCACTATCTTTTGTCTTCACTAAGTGACTGCATGTTCTATATGGCTTCATAATATCTTTCTACCTGATCCTTACTACATTGCTGTTATTAAGTCATTGTGCTTTCACTTCATTGAATACTTGACTATGGCTTGTCTAGTGTAGTCTACCTTCCGCTGCATGGTAATAGGTTTATTTCTATCGTTTGTCTTCATAACTTCCACGTTTTGAAGACTTTCATAAAAATCGCCTATTCACCCCCCTCTAGCCGATAGAACGCACTTTCATTGGTATCAGAGCAAGGTGCTCCCTTATTCTATGTGATTCGGTTTAACCACCTGGAGCTTTAGCTATGTCGACTGCAGGGATAATTAAAGTCTCCGTTGCGTGCCCCGTCTTCGATGGAACTGAATATCCCTACTGGAAGAATAAGATGCGCATGCATCTTGAAGTCATTGACGTCGACCTATGGTATGTCGTCGAGAACGGCGTTCCCTAGGCTGGAGAAGGTGTCACTGCTGCTGATGTCAAGAAATTCGTTCAACTGGATTCTACTGCCAAAAATATCATCTGTGGTCATCTGACCAAAGGACAGTATGGCCATGTGAGTGCTTTGAAGACATCTAAGCAGGTCTGGGACTGGCTCTCCAAGGTCAATGAAGGCATCTCAACCCAGAGAGATCAGAGAATCAGTGTCCTTCGCAACCTCTTCAACCGCTTCAAGCGAAATGACAATGAGAATGTCCAGCACACATTTGACCGACTCACTGCATTACAAATGAGCTTCAAGCCCTCGGTGCTACTGAGATCACCAAACATGAAGTCGTCAAGACACTACTGAGATCACTTGATAATTCGTTTGATATCCTAGCCCTGATGATTCAAGAACGTCCTGATTTCAAGACACTCGATCCATCTGACATACTTGAGAGGCTCAATACACATGAGTTTCAGCTTTCTCAGAAAAGAGATATCTACGGTCCAAACTATGGACGAACTCGTGCCTTGAAGGCAAAAGCTGTTTCCTCATCTAAAGAAGAATCTGACAGCAGTTCTGATGATCCTGAAGACATTGGAAGGGAACTTGCTATGCTTGTGAAGAAGTTCCAAAAATTCACCAAGAAGAAAGGCTTCAGAAAGTCTTCCCGATCAAGCTCAAGGAATGATGAAGTTTCTGCTCACAACTACAAGAAGAAAACATGTCACAAGTGCAAGAAACCTGGCCACTTCATCTCTGAGTGTTCACAGTGGGACAATGAGAACAAAAAGAAGAAGAAGAGCAATGAATATGACTCTGACGACAAGAAGAAGAAGAAATACTCAAAGTCTTCGTCCAAGTCGTCCTCAAAGTCTTCATCACACAAGAAGAGCTCATCTGGCAAGGCACGTGCATTTGTTGGCAAGGAAATTGATTCAGAGGAGGAGTCCGCTTCTGAGGAGGCAAAGATGGAGTCTGAGGAGGAGTCCGATTCAGGCATCGCAAGTCTGGCTACAGTATACGTTGCCAAGTCCATCTCCAATACTGAAGACAATGACCTCGTCACCGACACCGATGCAAATGACAAGGACTACTCCGCTTCTACCTACTGCTTCATGGCACGCGGTGCCAAGGTAAACACACGCACTACTCACTATCAAACATCTAGTGACGATGACTCTGATTGTGATTCAAAACCCAGCTACAAAACACTTGCTAAAATTGCAACTGAACAGCAGAAAGCTATGGAACATATTCAAAAACTGTTAGATAGAAGCGATGATCTATTAAGTGCTGAAATGACTCGATTTGAATCCTTAATTGAAGACATAAAAAACTTCACGTTAAGTATCAGGAACTTGAAAGTCGTCATGAAACTCTCTCAACAACTCATGAAAAGCTTTCCTATGATTATCTTCAAAGGAAGCAAGATTTTGAGAAATTGAGAGCGGTTCATGAAGATCTTCAAAAGGAAAACGAGTCACTTCACTCCAAACAGATCAGTCCCGCTCAGGAAGGATTTGAACCACCATGTCTTAAATGCATTGAGCGTGCTAATGCTACTTCTGTTGCTGAATGTTCTACTGCTACTACTGTTGCAATATCTTCAACTGTTGATGTGGTAACTAACCCCTCTACTGAGGATACCACTGCTATTGCTGATGAGAATGCTAGGTTGAAGACATTGCTTGAAACAGGGATGTACAAAAGTCTTAAAGGGCATCAGACACTATGTGATGTCCTCAAAAAGCAGATTCTGAAGCGAAACCCGAGGAAAGAGGGTGTTGGGTTCGTAAGAAAAATGAATGCTGATGGCTCTTACTGGAAACCTGAGCAGTACCCCAAAACCATGTGGGTTGCTGCAAAGGAACCTTCAGCAGACCCATCCAATCTATCTGGCTTCACCTGTGCTAACCCCATTATCATTGATGAATCCTTTGATGCAAATTATATACTGTTTAAGAATCAGAATGGTCAAGTGTTTGCCAGGTACATTGGTACTAACTGCAGGAATGGACCGCCTATGAAGAAGATCTGGGTTCCGAAAAGGTGGCTGGATAATCTTCCTGTGAATGTCATCATGACACCTCACGTGAAGAAGACAAACCTCAGACCAAAGACTTCATATGGTCCAAAGGCTTCATACAGACAGAGGACTCACCTGAGTCGCACTAACGCAAATGTTTTGCAGGGAAACCATACTCAGGCATATGAATATGAGAGCGGTTCATCAAACCGCCATGTTCATAAGACCAAGAACTATTCTGCTTATTCTTATGAGTACTATTGTCCGCCTGCAAGACTGTTTGCTAGGGCTCCAAAGCCAAAATTCTCAGATGCTGCGCTTAGACTCATTGCTTCTCAGCCACCCTTGAAGATGTGGGTGGCTAAGAAAGCTTAACTCTGTTTTGCAGGGAAATGTCTCCAGCAGAAAACCAAAATCGTCTGACGCCATTACTGGGGACCTTAAACATCTTGTAGGGCGCAAGATCAAATGCCCGAATGGTCTTACTATGTACTTCGTTCCTGAATCGCTTGCTACTCTCCCTATTAGTCCTAATCTGGATCTAAGCTTTCATAACCCACTGGTTCGTCAAATGTTTTTGCTTCACAATGCTCTTGGTGAAGCCTATCCCCCTAACTGCACTGTAGGGTACGACACCAGGGTCTTCAGAATGGATTATTGATAGTGGGTGTACAAATCACATGACTGGCAAAAGAAGTCTTCTTATGAACTCAACCTTACGTCCATCCGACAAGAGCCACATCACATTTGCTGACACAGGTAAAAGTAAGGTATTGGATCTAGGTAGAGTTGTAATCTCAAGGGATCAACACATGGACAAAGTCATGCTTGTTGAATCCCTTGGCTTCAACTTAATGTCTGTCTCAATGCTTTGCGATTTGAACATGATCGTAATATTTGGAAAATATCGTTGCCTTGAACTAATGGAATCTGACAAGTCTCTAGTGTTTGAAGGGTATCGAAAAGATGATTTGTACGTGGTAGATTTCTCAGCAGGACCACAGCTTGCCGTATGTCTTCTAGCAAAAACTTCAGAATGCTGGCTCTGACATCGGAGGCTTGGACATGCTGGCATGAGGAACCTCCACACCCTTGCGAAGAAGAAGCATGTCATAGGCATCGAGGGCGTCAAGTTCAAGAAAGACCACTTATGCGGTGCCTGTGAAGCAGGGAAGATGACGAGGGCCAAACCTCCTTCAAAGACAATCATGACCACTACTCGACCCTTCGAACTGCTTCACATGGATCTTTTCGGTCCCACTCATTACTCAACTCTTACTACTACTGCATGCCTCTATGGCTTCGTTATTGTTGATGATTACTCTAGATACATTTGGGTGCACATAATCCTCTACAAGACTGAAGTGCAGGATGTCTTCAGACGCTTCGCAAATCGAGCTATGAACAATTATGGCGCCAAGATAAAGCACATCAGAAGTGACAATGGCACTGAATTCAAGAACACTGGCCTTGATACATATCTTGATACCTTGGGCATCACACATGAATTCTTAGCCCCGTACACGCCACAGCAGAATGGCGTCGTCGAACGCAAGAACAGAATACTCATTGAGATGGCCAGAACGATGCTAGATGAATACAAGACCCCAAGAAAATTCTGGCCTGAAGCCATTGATACTGCATGCCATACAATCAATCGTGTTTATCTTCACAAGCTTCTGAACAAGACATCTCATGAGCTCCTTACTGGCAAGAAGCCAAATGTCAGTTACTTCAGAGTATTTGGCGCAAGGTGCTGGATCAAGGACCCACATCACACCTCAAAGTTTGCACCAAAAGCACATAAGGATTTTATGCTTGGATATGGAAAGGATTCTCACTCCTACAGAGTCTTCAATCTTTTTCATTACAAAGTGGTTGAAACAGTGAATGTGCGGTTCGATGAGACCAATGGTTCACAAAGAGAGCAACTGCCAAATGTGCTAGATGAAGTTCCATCCAGTGAATCAATCAAGCTAATGGGAACTGGAGAAATTATACCTTCTGAAGCTCATCCTGAAGAAGAACTTATCATCTCAGCATCAATGCACCCGATCCACTCACTCGTTCAAGGGCAACTCAGCTAGAAAATTTCTGTGGGCACTTCGCATTCGTCTCAATAATAGAACCCAAAAAAGTTGAAGAAGCCTTCATGGAACCTGAATGGATTCAAACTATGCAAGAAGAGTTTCAACACTTTGAGCTGAATAATGTATGGGAACTAGTTAAGCGTCCTGATCCACGGAAGCACAATATAATAGGCACCAAATGGATATACCGCAACAAGCAAGATGAGCATGTTCAAGTTGTCAGAAACAAAGCTCGTCTCGTTGCTCAAGGATATACTCAAGTGGAAGGCATTGACTTCGATGAAACATTTGCTCCTGTGGCTAGACTTGAAGCCATACGCATACTGCTGGCCTATGCAAATCATCACAACATACTTCTATATCAAATGGATGTGAAGAGTGCTTTTCTCAATGGCAAGGTTGAAGAATAAGTGTATGTTGCACAACCGCCTGGCTTTGAAGATCCAAAACATCCTGACATGGTATACAAGCTCAACAAGGCACTGTATGGCCTCAAACAAGCCCCTCGGGCCTGGTATGACACACTCAAATACTTCCTGAAGAGCAAAGGCTTCATACCTGGTTTCCTAGACCCCACTCTCTTCACGAAGACATATGATGGTGAACTGTTTGTGTGCCAAATATATGTGGATGACATTATCTTCGGCTGCACCAATCAGAAGTACAGTGAAGAGTTTGGATATATGATGCAAGAGCAATATCAGATGTCCATGATAGGAGAGCTGAAGTTCTTCCTTGGTCTTCAAATACGACAACAACGCAACGGCATCTTCATATCTCAAGAGAAATATCTCAAAGATTGCCTGAAGAAGTTCGGTATGCAAGACTGCAAAGGCTTCACAACACCAATGCCAGCCAAACATCATCTGGGTCCCGACGACAATGGTAAAGAGTTTGATCAAAAGGTATACCGCTCCATGATTGGTTCTTTACTTTATCTATGTGCATCTAGGCCAGATATTATGCTTAGTGTTTGCATGTGTGCTCGATTTCAAGCGGCACCAAAGGAGTCGCATCACTTAGCTGTGAAGCGAATTCTTTGATATTTGGCTCACACCCCAACTCTAGGATTATGGTATCCAAAGGGCTCAGAGTTTGATCTGGTTGGATTCTCGGATGCTGATTATGCTGGTGACAAAGTTGATCGAAAGTCTACATCAGGCACATGTCACTTTCTGGGACGATCACTTGTATGTTGGTCTTCAAAGAAGCAGAACTGTGTATCTCTCTCCACTGCTGAATCTGAATACATTGCTGCTGGATCTTGCTGCGCTCAGTTTCTGTGGATGAAGCAAACACTCAAGGACTATGGCATTCATCTGAAGCAAGTGCCACTTTACTGCGATAACGAAAGCGCCATCAAGATCGCCAACAACCCAGTTCAGCACTCGAAGACAAAGCACATTGAAATTCGTCATCACTTTCTCAGAGATCATGTTGTGAAGGAAGATATTGATATCATACACGTCAACACTGAAGAGCAACTGGCAGATATCTTCGCCAAGCCCTTGGATGAGAAGAGATTTTCCAAGTTACGGTGTGAGCTAAATATCCTGGAATCCTCAAATGTCCTGTGATCAAGCACACATCCTAACCCTTATGCATATTGATGACTTAGATGTGCAACACACGAAGTAAAGTATATTTTCAATCAATGAAGACATATATTCTAAGTGTGAATACATTAATGTGGAATTTGACTTCGGAGCGCCACGATAATTGTGCGCCGTGTATGGGTCTAATACTTCCTATACGGTGGGTAACGCCACCATCAAATGTTCTATTTTGAAGTGTTTCACTCATGGCGTTACCTTGCAATGTATTCACATTTGGTTTGGCTTCGATCTCAACATATCTTCATGATTATCTTCACTATGTTGATTATATATATATATATTAGTGTTCTGTCCTCTACAGCATTCACTTATAGCTATGTCTTCATTGTTGAATCTTTTGAACTAAGTGAATGTGATCGGACCCTAACCTCTCTATGCTTTCTATCTCAAATTCTTCTATCTCTCCAAATCATATGCATTCTATTGAAACCGTCGAATGTCTTCTCTGCGTCCTTGTCAGCAGAAGATACAGAGACAACCATTAAGTCCGTTTTCAATGCTCATTCCTCCACATGAAGTAGGAACGACCACCCGACAATCAAGGTGTGCGTGGGACGTGGAACAAACCCCAAAATTCCGCATAATGGCCACGTGTTCCTCAGATGCGAATCGCCAGGGGCACCTATGTAATAGCGCAGTGCCGCCCATGTACCTATAAATACACACTTCACAACGGTCATTATCTCTTCTTCCACTCTCACACGAACCCTAGCGCCACCGCTAGCCCTCGACGACGCCGGCGACGAAGCGCTTCGCTGCCGCAACCTCTCCGACGCCGTCTTCACGCCAACCGCGGACATCATCCTCTCCCCCGTCGCCGTAGGTGTCCTCCATCGCCAAGTTAGGGCACGGAAGATCGAACTGCTCGGCCTCATCTTCCACTTCGTCTAGCAGTTCTTAGTGTGGTAAATAAAACTTCCTTTTTACAGCACCGCTGATTCTATGGATTTGTCACTTTCTACCACAAACAGTTTCTATTCACACAAGTTAGATCTCTCTCATACTGCATCTCATAACATGCCTAGTATATTCACTTATGCTTCACAAAGTAGTTAGATTCCTCACTTGTACTGATGTGTGGATTCGTACAAATCTGGAACCAACTCCTTATTTATGAGTGAATGTCTTCGCAAAATGAGGTCAATGTCTTCTAAACTGATTTATCTTCAAAATCTTCTGAGAATGCATATGACCTCTTCCCCTTCCCTCGCACCTTAATGCTGTCACAGGTACATGTCCGTGGGAGAATCCTTTGGTTCTCATAGTCTGCATTCATTTGCAGAATTCTTACAGCATCACATTAATTCTCCCGAAGCCAGTTCCTGTTGGTCCAGCAAGCGAAAACCTTTGAAGCCTTTGAACGTCTTGAAGCCTTTCAAGTTAAAATTTATGGCTTCAGAGAAAGCAGCAAGGAAGGGTGGCAGAAAGCGTCATGGAGAAACATCCAGAAATCTGCCAGATGAACTTTTAGAACTGCACAAGACAGATCCTGAAGAGGATTACAATCAGCGCAAGACCCGAATCCAATGGATTCGAAGATATTGGGCAGAACAATGGTTCAAATACCGATTTGTAACCCAAGAATATGCTGAGAAAAATGCCATCAAGAGACCGTGGGGAGACATCCAATACAAGAATCTTCTACCCAGGTCCAGAGATGAAGCCATTGCTCAAGGCTTCTATCCCTGCATGGTCCGTGGGCCACAACCAGCTGATGCACACCCATCGTCACTACTATGGTGTCGTGACGACAATCTGTTCAAGCGCAACTTCTAGTTTGCCCAGAACTCAGCGAAGCAGAACTAGAAGACTTTGGGGTTAGACTTCAACCCTGGTCCCTCAGCACCAAGGGCAGATGGCACACGAGATGCAGAACCCAATGTCATCAGTCCTTTCTCCAACCTTGAAGGCCTCATCACCCGCATCTTAGTTCAAGGGACTGTAGTGAATGAGTCTGCAGCTAACGCTGAATCAGAAGAAGCTCCTGCAGCGCCGAAGACAAAGAAGATGAAGAAGTCTAAAGCTTCAAAGCCTGCCCCCTCACCAAAAATCTCAAGGGCGAAGCCACTGGCAACCGCACCTCCTGAAGACAGTGTGCAGTCCGAAGACTTATCTCGCGTCTCCAAGCCCCAGAAAGTCAAGATGCCTCTGCCTCACACCGGACAAGAGCTAACTGCTGCTGCCATTCCGCGCAATGACGACATTGATCTGTCAAGTGATGAAGATCTAGCAGATGACGCTCTTGAGCAACTCATTAAGAGCAAAGAAAAAGCAGAAGCCTTCAATGATCTGCCTCTCTTTGATGTGACCATAATCCACAACTTCATTGACGAGTGGTTTGACACGCCAAATATCAGCTTTGAAGATCTGCAGCTACCAATTGGCCTTAGTGTCGCCTTCCAAGGCGCCATTGCTTCAGAACTCGCTATTGCCCAGCGCATTGTTGAACTGAAGCAAAAGATTGACTATGAAAAGGCTCAGTTCAAGAAGCATATGGCCAAGCTCAGCGTGCAGGAAGTGAAGAACTTTAAGAGTATGATGCACGAGCTCAAGGAAGCCTTTGTAAAGAAACGTGCAGAAGCTCAGGGTTCGCGTGAGCGCATGAAGACTCTGGCTGACAGATGTGTGCAAGCCTACAATGAGGCTGAGAAGCGCAAGGCCCTTGGGCGTCCTGGCATCGACCCCAGGATGGCCGCAAAGAAGAAGAAGAAGCCTGCTACGGCTGAACCTGACGCACCAAGGCAGGAATCAGTTCCTATTGTCTTCACAACTAAAATGACTGGCTCGAAGCCAAAAAGCCGGTCAACAGCTTCAGAGCTCAAGAAGATAAGGACTGCTGAGGCTGAAGCCAGAAAGAGGAAACATTCTGAAGCTTCTCCAACTGCCCCCTCCAAGAAGAAGAGGAAGACCAAGAAAGATCGGACAGCTCCCACAGAGCCCTTGATAGTTGAACCCATTTCTATGGTCTATCCTGAAGCTGAACGCCATGAACGCCAACTGACTATTCATGAGCCTGCTTCCACAGAGGCTCATGAAGCTGAAGACTTTCCAGCAGCTGATCCCATCGCTGCTGAAGACATTGGTCAACATGACAATGTAGAAGATGGTGCAGTCCTTCCTCAGAACAGCGAACTCATCAGCATTGGTCGTCCACTGACGCCAATTGCACATGATGCTTCATGGGCAGATCGCCCACAAGAGGAAGAAGACTATGAGGCCCAACCCACTCCAACTCCACAGGCGTCGCCCGCGTTGCGCAGACTTCGCAAAGGTCCAAGGCCTCAAGTCTCTGCTGAAGACAATCCGGCTGCATCAGCCGCGGAAGATGAAGTCCACAAGTTGCCACTCCACTGTCCCACCAAGAAGCAGTTCTCAAGGAGAACGTGCTTGAAAATCTTGCGGCTACCACAACCACCAATGAAGCTAATGTGGAGCCCTCCCCAACGGAAAAAGAAGACAACGAAGCCACTGATCCCGTCACTTCTATTCCTGAGTCTGCTCCTGGTCCACAGTTCGACTATCATGTTGAGCACAAGCCTCAGGTACAGAAGCCAATCCCAAGATTGCCAAGGTTCCCAGGTCCTGCATCAGCACCTGGCTCCTTCAATATCAATGGCTTCAGGGCAGACAACACATTCTTCGATAGCTCCAGGAACCCCTACTCAAGGGAAAGGATATCATCTGATCGGTTCTGGAGCTATCCTCAGCAAAGCTATTACTCATGCATTCTTTACAACTAAGGTCGCATCTTCCCACACAAGCGCCTTGACATTGAAGCCATAACTGGTCTGCCTTGTCTGGAAGAAGCTTTGGATTGCTTCAAGGAAGTTGGACTGCTGTCGTTCGTTACTGACCAAGAGCATTGGAATGAAGAGCTGCTGCTCCAATTCTATGCCACACTTCACATCCGCGGGTACAACAGAGATCCGAAGACTTGGGTCCTGGAGTGGATGACCGGAAATGTTCATCACGAAGCCAATGCATTTGACATCATTGAGCTCACTGGTTTGCCCACTCCTGGCGATCTCTACGAGCATGGCTGTCAGCTGCATAATGAAGCTATTGAGAGCATTTTTAAGAGGCCGGAACCTGATATGAGTCAGATGCTCAGCATGATGAAGTCATTTCCCCAAGATGCTGCTTATCCAACAGAGTTCTTTGTTGAAGATCTTGAGTATCTGCCACGAACCATCTATCACATCATCAGGCGAACTCTTTGCCCCATCAAAGGGCACTCTCCAAATGCCAAGCTTGAGGGTGCAATCAAGACTTTGGTCTTCTATATTCTTCATGGAAAATGCTTCAATGCACAAGACTTATTCATCCGCCAACTTGCTGCCTCGGGCTCTGATCTGTTTGGCTTGAAGTTCTACACCCCATGGGTAATGCGGCTAATTAAACTTCACTCCGATATCTCATATCAGCCATCTGCTTGCAATCATAGGATTTTTCTGCCTGATGTGGATATCTCTACTGAAGCCATCTAATCTGAGCCTGCAAAAGAACCTCTAAGTCTTCAGAATGCAGAGCATCAGAGTTTCTCACAGAACATTGAAGGAGTTGAAGCAGTCACTCGGGTGTATCCTTTGGCTGGCACTACACGTGCACCACACCCTGCGTCTACTGAAGCCACTGATAGTACAACTGCTCCAAGACCCAAGAAGCGCACTCGTGTTCTCAACGACCGAGAGCTTCTTGTGGCTCTTCATCAGAAACAGGATAGGCATCATGACTGGCTGAAGCGTCAGATGAAAAGCCTCTTGGTGGAAGTTAATCGCATTCGCAATCTTGCCACCAAGAATGCTTTCGTTGCCCATGAAACCTGTCGCCGTACATGGAAAGGGCTAACGATGATGTGTTCTGAAGATGATCTCCAAGAGGATGGCTTCACTGAGCGATTCAAGTTTGACTCCACACCTCCTCGAAGAGCTGTGCTGCTAGGAACTCCATCCCTTGAAGACTCTGAGTTCTCTTCATCTGCTGCAACAGTGACTGCCAGAGTTATCGAGGATGAAGATGATGCTACTTCACCACCACCTCCTTCAGCACGCGTCAACTCTGCTCCAAGCTCTTCAGTACCGCCAAACACCACCAACGACCCTGCTACTTCACCTACTCCGCCTGGGAACGAGTAGATGCTCTATGTCTTCAAATCTTTTTGATCCTTACTGACAAAAGGGGGAGAAGCATATGCGGTTGATAGTCTTCAAGCGGGTCCATATGGGCGGGTGCTTTATATTTTGCTTCGTGCTTACAACTCTCGTTTTGCTACATTTGGTTCTTTGAGTTGTAACACTTAAACTCGATGGCCGTCTGCTACTTATCTGCCACTTTGTTTTGCGATGATAAATTCCGCATGTGCGACGATAAATTCCGCACTTAGATTATTCTGCAGACGTCCATTTTCCATTATGCATGTCATTATCTTCATATACTTTCACATGCATAGTGGATTGTCATCATAAGTTAAAGTGGATCTCCACAAGTACAACCTGCCATGTGCATTTGCATTCCAAAAGCAAATTACCTATATGCACATCTTCAGGGAGAGCCCTTGCAACTTATGAAGACAATTCCTTATCCTTTACAATTTCACAGATTATATTCCCCGTTGAAAACTTCAACTAATTTGTCATCAATCACCACAAAGGGGGAGATTGTAAGTGCATCTAGTGCCACCCCTAGTTGGTTTTGGAGTATTGACGACAAACCTAGTTGAGGGACTAATGTGTTTGTGAGAATTGCAGGATAACACAGGTAGAAGTCCCTCATTGATTCGGTTTTCCTAGCAGAGATGACCCCTAAAAATGTATGAAGACATTGAAGTCAAAGGTGGTATATGAAGATATTCACATTAAAGACTATGACAAGAGAAGACACCACATGAAGCCTATGGGGCTCGAAGACTTAGATCTTTCGTAGTTCTTTTTCTTTTGTGTTGAGTCATAGGAACCACCGTACTGTTAAGTGGGGTCCAAGAGAACCAGTCAGAATGATTGAAGTGATGCCTAACCAAAAACATCTATGTCTTCGAGTGAAGACTATGAGAGCGAATCTTGTCCAGAGTCGGACAAGTCAGCTTTGCTTGTAGCCCAAGTAAAGTTGTCGTGTGAGTTTGAAATCTGACCGTTGGAACACGTGTTAGTTCCTTAGTGACCCAGGGTCATTTCGGACAAATCAGGTCGGGTTGCCAAGTGGCTATAAATAGCCCACCCCCCACAACCATAAACGGTTGGCTGCTCAGATTGAGAGTACGGCTTTTGTCGTTTGAGAGCAACCCACCTCGAAGCCTTTGAGAGAGAATTCCTTGCGAGGATAAAGCCCTAACCACCCAGAGCCAGAAAGAATTGGGCATCACTTAAGTCTTCTTGTCTGTGTGCTCTGAAGACTTATTACACTTGAGGACTGTGCATCCTCCAGCCGGTTAGGCGTCGCGTTCTGAGCATCCAAGAGACATTGTGGATTGCCGGTGAACGAAGTCTGTGAAGGTTTGGGAGTCTACCTTGAAGACTTACCAGAGTGATTGGACGAGGTCTGTGTGACCTTAGCTCAAGGGGAATACGGTGAGGACTGGGTGTCCTGAGCTGCGTGTTCAGGACTGGGTGTCCGGGACTGTGTGTTCTAAGGTTTGAATACCTAGCCGCCCCAACCAGACGTACAGTTGTCACAGCAACTGGAACTGGTCCAACAAATCATTGTCTTCAACGAGTCACTGGTTTCATCTTCTCTTCCCTTTACTTACTGTTGCTCCTTGTGAAGTCATTGTATGTTTGCACTATCTTTTGTCTTCACTGAGTGACTGCATGTTCTGTATGGCTTCATAATATCTTCCTACCTGATCCTTACTACATTGCTGCTATTAAGTCATTGTGCTTTCACTTCATTGAATACTTGACTATGGCTTGTCTAGTGTAGTCTACCTTCCGCTGCATGGTAATAGGTTTATTTCTATCGTTTGTCTTCATAACTTTCACGTTTTGAAGACTTTCATAAAAATCGCCTATTCATCCCCCCTCTAGTCGATATAACGCACTTTCAACTACGTATATATACAGTCTAACACGCAGATCAGATAAACTCTTCTCTAAATACTATATTTTTAAAGGAGAATATATTAATATCACGAAGATACCAATTACGTCCAGCCTCTACACCAACAGGATGTCAAAAAACATCCAGAATGCAAAAAAAGTAAAAAAAAGACCTCGTTGCAGTGATGACACACTCGCAACAACAACACTCTAAACACCACCAAAAACAACACTCGGACCACAAAAGAGGTTCTCCATAAGCAATGCCTTCAAGAAGGAAAGAAAGGCACAAGCGTTGTCATCGCTCAATCAAAGATCTTGAGTTTTCACCCTAGTCCGAAAACAATGCCTTCAGCAAGGCCATTGCCAGGTACAACCAATAAAGGCCAGACCTTGAGTTTTCACCCTGAAAATCACGGCTTGGTACTCGAGAAGCATCACCAGAATTGCTTTCCACCAGTGTTGCCGCTCCCTCCTGCCAAGGCCGCTGCTGCAAGTAGTCGACACCCGACACACAGAGAAAACGTGTGCCGCAAGTCTAGATCGTAATCAAAATTTCTCCCCGCCATTACAAGCCTCAGATCACAGCCACCATGACTTTCTTCACCACTGTCCATGCATAGAAATCTATATTTAGACATGTCCCAGTGCACTCACAAGATAGCAAAGTTTCGCGCCACGCCCACATGAAGCCTCTCTGGCCGAAGATAAGGGCGCACCTGACCGGATCAATTCTGATCTAGATATCCAGTGACGCCATGCGCCAATAGCTGAGATCTCTGAGAGGAAGACCGGAACTCGTAGGCGTCCAGATCGAGGAGGTCGACATGAAGCAGGTCAACGATTTGAAACTCGAAGAACAGCATGGTCAACCACCTTTATTCAAGCCAAGCCAGTAGCCCCCACACCACCAGCCGGTAGCAGAGGAGAAGACGAACCAGATCACCAACGACGACGACGCCGGATCCGGCGGAGAACAGTCCCAAAAAGACTACGCCGTCTCATCCCTTGGACAACAGCCAATTTGGCTGAAACTCACTGCGTCAGCCGCAACCCACTGGTCCAGATCATACCTAGGGCGGCCCTGCTACCGCCGCCGCCCACCGTGGCAGCAACGCCTCGGATGGCGCCGCCAAGGACTAGCCTCGCTCAATCCATCCACCCCCATCGCCGCCACCACAACGTTTCTTCTCCACATCCTCCATCCGCACGCGTCCGCCACTGTGCATCTCCGCCCAATGCGTCGTCGCTGCGTGCCTCCTCCGCCCTCCGCCTTCGGCGTGACGAGCGCCGCCACCACCGCCGGCGGCGGCAGTGGCCATGGGATCGGCCATGGGACTGGCGCTAGTTGTGGATCATGGGGCCTCCGGTGCCGCCCGAGCAGGGGTGACACGGGAGTCTTTTACCGTGGTATTCCGTATCCGTCCTCGCAATAGGAGCGCTAGATTTTTCTCTAAATACTTATGTTCATGGCTTGAGGTTAACGAAGTAATAAAAATAGACGACTTGTAGTCGATGAAACGAACTTGTGTCTTCTGGGGAGAACACCTCCTTCCAGCAAAGTAAACTAACATCGTCGAAAAAGCTCAGATATCCAAAAATACGAACATCAGTAATCTATTTAAGACTTGAACCTTGTGAAATGATTTATACCGCAAAGATTCCAACAATCTGAGCTACCAAGATTCTAACCTACTTGTTTAAGCGGGCCATCGCATATCACTTTTTTTTGAAACTTTGTGTGACGCCGTTCGCTTTACATGAGTAAATTATTACTGCAACGCAAATCATACGCGGCGATCCGCTAACCCCAACGTCCGTGATCTGATCGACACAGGCCTCGCCACGGTTGCCCCTTTGACTGAAACATGTGTATGGGGCCCAGGGTTATTCGGGCCTACCTGGCATAAACGGCACGCTCCTCGATAAGGTGTCATTGCTTCAGGTGAGACGGAAAACAAAGGGACCTGGCTGTTGGTTTTACGCGGCGGGCATGAGCCGCCATGCTGCCTTCGTAGTTTCACGTCCACGTCGATCTGAATTTTGTATGCGCACCCTGTCGGGCGAGATGGACCTTTGCGGCGTTCTTTAACTTTAACCATGCATGTGCAGTGTATCTGGCTCTTGGCAATCGACAACAGATTCCTAGTTCCTGCGAGGCTGCCAAGAGACGTGCCGATTGAAGGCTTCTGGTTTCTCACCACTTGTCAAATCGGTATAGGACCGCCTTGTGGTTGTTTTGGATGACACCTCGAGATAGACACGGAGTTTCTGCGTTGATTAAATTGATAAAAATAGATATTGCGTTTTTTGTGTGAAAATGATTCAGATCCATTATCAAAGTTTATCGGAAGTACAAAGCACCTCAAACATAATAAAAATTCATTGAGATTGCAAGACCACCGAACGACCACTACCGTCGCCAGAACGAGCCGTTGACGCGCCGCTCACCTATCGGAGTCGGCCTTACCATGCCGATGACAGCCGGGAAGTCTTCGTGCACGTGCCTCTAAAAACCAGCGCCCTAGAGCTGCAGTCATTGCTGTTAAACCATTGAATTCATCTGAAAACTTAACACCAAATCTCGCCACACGACGAGAAACCTCATTATCATCACACCAAAACAACGCAAGGGACTAAATGCACTTTCACTAGGGTTTCAGGTTGCCCGTCTAGACCCACGTGAATAGAAATGTGCCTTTAACCGAAAAAAGGCCATCCTACTACCAATCCATCCATAGGCTCTCAGAGCCAATCGGACTGGAAAATGTTGAAATATAAACCATAATGTTGGGAGAATACATGACTTTTCCTCCCCCTCATGTTAAGGCGGCTAGGAAAAAGTTCTCCTTCCATCCAAGCTCCATCGGCCAGCCAGTGGATTATCCTCCCCTCTGCTTGCCGCTCCGGCAACTGGTGGCGGGGAGGGGAATCCCTGTGCCTCGGCTTGGACTAGTAGTTTAGGTTAGATGTTTTTAGTCCTCACGGGGTGACGCTTCGACAGGTGACGGCGCGCCATCTTTGATTTGGTCTTCCAAGCTTCGATTCTCCCTGAGTTCGTCCATTAAGACAGAATCAACAGAGCTGCAACATAGATTCTTGTCATCTCCTTGGGGTGACGAGGTTAGGGATTCTCGTCATGCGTGCGTGATGGCGAGATTTGGTGTCAGGTGTTTCATATCGATTCAAGGGTTAGAGGACGACGACTACGGCTCCAGACTGCTGGTCCTTAGGGGCGCGTGCATGAGGACTTCATGGTTATCATCAGCAAGGTCAGGTCGGCTCCAGTATGAAAACGGCGACAACAACACTCTATCCGCTAGTTTTGCCGGCGGTAGTGATTGTTCCGCACGAGGACTTCATGGTTATCATCAGCCGGTAGGGACTGCAACAAAACGTACGTAGAATAGGTCTATAAAATGCGAGTAAATAGCATAAAACTACTAGTTTACAGGCTAGGGTTCCAAAAAACTACCACTTTTTAAATTTTCTCAGAAACCTACCAGTCACGCGGTTCGCTGTTTCAAAAAACCCAAAATGCCGGTGACTAACGATTGAACCGTTTTTCTGACCGCCTGGGCCCATCTGCCAGCCCACGTGGCCACGCGCGCTCACGGCGCGACCGTTGACAGCCGTTAGCAGACCGGCCCGGTCAGAACTGGGGTAAATAAACCCCCTCGGTCGGTCGGGCGCACCTGCTCGCTCACTCTCTCCCTGCTCGCTCACTCCCCTGCTCTCACTCCCCTGCTCCAGTACGAGCTCGCCGCCGCTCGCCGTCTTTGAGGTCGGTCGCCGTCGACCTCCTTGCCACCATGCCTTCTTGGAACGACGAGGAAACGAGCTCGGAGGAGGACTGCCAGGTCGTCAGCATGGACATGGGACTTATGGTAAGTTCTTTGCCACCTAGGGTTAGGGTTAGGTGCTAGTAGGCCTAGGCTACCGCCATGGATCTTGCTAAGTGTAGTGTTGCTGTTGTAGGATTCTTGTTCAATAGTGAGGCTGGGGTTTGATTGTAGGATTGATGTAAGCTAGGGTTCATCTCTGCACAGTGTTAGGGTTCATGCTGAGTTGGGGATTTTTTTAGTGTTCATGTTTAATGAACCGTGCAAGTTGATTCTGGTGTTGAGTGCAGATTGAAACTAGTGTTTGCTGGTTATTTTGGTTGCAGGAGGAACTAGACACCACTGTGGAGCCCCTTTTCTGTGGCCAACTTGAGCTTGCTCATCCCAAGTGCATTCTGCATCAAATGAGGCCTATTAAGCGTGTTGCTTTTGAAGGGCATTTAACAGGAAGGCGTTTCTATGGCTGCCCAGTCCAGGTTAGATGCCAATAAACTTTTCTGCTATGTATGTTCACTGACGTTTGATATGATGCAACACTTTGTTTGATATGATGCCAATAAACTTTTCTGCTATGTATTTTTGTTACTTTGGAAACTTAATCATGGCATTGTAATAACGTATCATATCTCATTTGTGTTATTCATTGTTAGAAATTATCAAGTCTATACAAGTTAATCATGGAACTGAAATAAGCTCCTAGTCCATTTGTAATAACTTATCACCTTTATAAATGCAGGAAAATGGTGTGAATTGTGGTGTTGTAGAGTGGGTTGATGGGCCTTGGCCAACTGTTCTTCAGAGATGTTTGTGCAAGCTATGGGAGATGTTCCATGAGCAGAACCTTGGAAGGATACATGACAAGGAGAAGTTTGAGAAGGAGTTGGCCAGGCTTAAGAGTGAACATGAAAGGGAGTTGGCCAAGCTTAGGACTGAAAATGACAAGCTTTGCATTGAGTACACCAAGCTTGTTGATGATGTATCCAAGATGTTTGATTGGCAGGATGGTAGGGTGGACAAGCAGGTGTACCAGAAACAAGTGGAGGAGGGAGAACTTGATAAGAAGAAGGAGCTAGAGGAGAAAGCCATGTTGGAGGTGCAGATGGAAAAGCTTAAACTTGCAAAAGAGCAGAGGTGCATTTTGTAGAGCCAAGCTGATATCATCAAGAACACCAGGAAGGCTATGAAGGATGTTGAAGTTGACAGAGATGTTCTTAAGAAGGAGAAGGAAAAGCTTGAGCTTGTTGTTGCTGAGCTGCTGAAAGAAGGGTATGGCAACAAGGAGAAGTTAGAGCAAATCAAGGCCATCCTTGAGTCTTGAACTTGCTGTGATATGTTGGTGAAGTAAGTACATCCAAAGGCCTTTATATAAGGATGTGGCCTGACATGACTTCAAGTGATTATGGGTGTACATTTTGGTGGAATGTGAAGTTTAACCTAGTGTAAGAACCTTATTTCCTATGTTGTTAAGTTGTAATGGATCACCTATGGTATTAAGTGTTGTAATGGATCTCCTATGCTATTAAGTAGTGAAAATGGATCTCTTGTGCTACTAAGTTGTGGAAATGGATCTTGTATGCTATTAAGTGTTCAACTTGATCTTATATCTTTTATATGTTATTTGTTAGCCTTCATATATTATTTCTATGGGTAATTGGGCTTAGTGGCCCACTACACTCTGACCAAATGCAACCCTAGCCCTACTAAACCCAACCCCCATCCATCTCTCAATATAAACCCCTCCCCACCCCACCCTTTCCCAGTGACTCCACCAGCCGCCACCCAAAAGAAACCCTACAGATGGATCCTGACATGGGAGATGTCACAGAGGAAGAGGGGGAGGCTGTGGAGGTTAGGACAGCAGCAGCAGCAGCACAGAGGAGGAGGAGGAGGAGGCGCACGCAGAGGGCACTAGAGGCGGCCCAGGATGAGCAACAAGAGGAGTTCAACCGCCGACTCTCCAACAAGGTACTGGAGAAGTGCAATGATGAAGAACTAGAGATGGTTTTCACTGGCGGCAGGGGAAGGTCATTCATGGAGATCATTAGGTGGGCAAGGATTAGGGCAGTCATGGCTCCTCATCCAGCAACTAGGTCCAAGTGGGTCCGTTTCTTTGAGCGCTATGACTGATATGTCAATCTAGCTATCTATCTTGCTATCTATCTTTCTATCTGTAAGTCAATTTGAGAGAGAGTTTTGGTAGTTTTTGTGAGATTTGGATGTAATCTATGAGACTATCTTTCTATCTATGTAACATTTGGATGTTTCTGAATAAATGTATGCATTTGGTCAGTGATGTATATCTCAGTACCATATAATGCACTTGGTCAGATAGATATCTTTCTATCTACGAGACTATCTTTCTATCTATGTAACATTTGGATGTTTCTATCTATAAGGTGTACATCAAGTGTTGAATCCACATGTAGATAAAAGTTGTAGATGAATTGATGTTGCAAACAAGTGCAGAATCCACATACAATACCATATTACAAACAAGTGCAGAATCCACATACAGTACCATATTACAAACCAAATCAAACAGTGCAGTATCAAGTACTTAGTGAGGCAATGTTATTACAAACCAAATCAAACAGTATCAAGCACTTGGAGTTCAACCACTTCAGCTAGTTACCACTTGCATAAAAGTAATCTTTCAGCCTATTAGATGGCTTCCTGACCCTCTTTGACCCATCCTGCACAGCACTTGTATCAGATTGTCTAGGAGCAATGAAAGATCCAGTGCCAGCTCTATTGGCAGCAGCTGACCTGGTGTTCTTTGCTGGAGAAGACCTTGATGACCTGGTGTTCTTTGCTGGAGAAGACCTTGATCCATTGCCAGAAATAGTTGTGTTCTTCTTCTTGGGAGGTGGTACTACTGTTGCAGAAGAGGTGTTGGTCCTGCTCTTCTTGAGAGGTGGTGGTGCTGTTGTTGTAGCTGGTGCTGCCCTCTTCCTTGACCTAGAAGTTGTCTGTGTTGACTCATTTGTTCTTGGAGGAGGAGTTGGTGCAGGTGCAGAGGCAGCAGGTACCCTTGGTGGCCTTTGTTCAGTTGCAGCCATTGAAGAACCAGCCTCAGAGTAGTTTGCTCTATTTTCCTACACAACAATATTAGTTAGAACTATTTTCCTACAAGTGAAATGAATGTAACAATGCAATGCAATGAATGTAACAATGGAATCAATGGACATACCTAGTGCTTGTTCAGCCTCATCTAGAACTTAGGTTTCAAAGGGACACCACAATTGTTGATCCCGTGCCCTTGCTTCTTGCAGTTGCTGCATGTCACTGTACCAATCCTAGAAGTATCCTTTTCAGCTGGCACCTCAAACAGGCCTTTCCTCCTTGCAGTTTGTTTTTTTACCTTTCTTCTCTCTAAAAACAGGGGGAGAAATATCATCACCAGGTGTATGAGGACAATGGTCAGGACCTGGCACAGGGAATATTATGTGCTTATATGTTTCACAATACATGGGTTTCTTAAAGAAAGAAGAAACATAGTCTTTAGGGTGTATCTTCAGTTTCTACATTGCAGCAATGGCATGACTGCAGGGGATAGCTGTCATGTCCCACCTCCTACAGTCACAGGTCTCATTGTTCAAATTAACACAATATGTGTTTTCAGAGCTACTTGTGACCTGCCATATCCCTGGCCCTGCCATGTATGCTTCACAATATTTAGCCCACTTCTTCCCCTCTTCTAAAATCTCTGAATAAGCAGGTGTGATTTCCCATCTGCATGTCTCTGTCTTCTCTCTGATATTCTAAAACTTAATCATCAGCTTTGTTCTTATGCCCTCTAACATAGTCCTGATTGGCTTGTTCCTAACATCCAATATCATTCTATTGAAAACCTCACTAAGGTTGTTTACTACCAGGTCTGTTTTGCACACAGTGTCCATTTTATACCTAGCCCAGGTATGCTCTGGTATCTGTGACAACCACTGCCAAGCTTCTAAACTTTCTTTTTTCAAATTCTCCATGCCTAAATCACGTTCATGTTAGGTAAAGGAATAGGCAACCTAATCTAAATGTTTCTTAAGTTCCTCTCCTCTGAAACCAGCAGATTGGAGATTGGCATAAATATGTCTAAGACAAAACCTTTGTGGAGAGTCATGGAATACATCATCTATTGCATTCAACAATCCCTGTTCAATATAAGGTAATCTTAAGTGTTACTCATCTACTGAATAACATTTTACTCATGGCAAATGTAAAGGCAAATGTAAAGACTAGGT
Source organism: Triticum urartu (assembly GCF_003073215.2). Lineage (NCBI taxonomy): Eukaryota > Viridiplantae > Streptophyta > Magnoliopsida > Poales > Poaceae > Triticum > Triticum urartu. Next base: position 89,824,902 of record NC_053025.1, read on the forward strand.
TCAGAACAATACCTTCTGCCTGTCAGACATAATTGTGTATTTGCCAAACTTATTGCCAGTTCCAATGACTGTTCTCAACTGTGTGAGAAACCATGTCCAACTGTCTGTCTCTTCCTTATCAACAACACCAAAAGCTATTGGGAAGATGTTATTGTTGCCATCCCTCCCTGTAGCTGCCAATATCTGCTGACCAGTGCTTAGCTTGATGAAGCAACCATCCAGACCTGCTAACATGATAACATGAGTGCCTAAGTACATCAATGTTTAAAAAGCATATAAATTTCTGAATACTTACCTATAAATGGCCTGCATCCATTCAGAAAACCCTCCTTGCATGCAAACAAGCAGTAAAACATATAGTGAAACCTTGGGGTAGGAGCTGGGTTAAGTGGGTCCTCATGTGTTGTTACTATGCACCTACTGCCAGGTTTAGTATCTAGCACACACTGCAGGTAGTCCCTTATTCTGTGATACTGGAGTTTGTGATCTCCTTGCACAACCTCAACTGCTTGCTTCCTTGCCCTATATGCCAAGCTTTTAGGCACATGCACACCAAACTTCTTCTTTGTGTATGACATAATTGTGTCAACACCAGCTCCAGGGTTGGATCTGACTGTATCCTCACAAACCTTAGCAACTCAATTGACTGTCACCTTTGTGTTGTCTCCACTTGCTCCACAAGTGTGATCCAGGTTCATCTTCTTGATACTGAAAGTTGCCTCATGAGCTATCTTGGAGGCAACTATGTAAAACTCACAACCATGTTTTCTCTCAGAGTACCAAGCAATAACCCTAGTTGGTTCATTTCTGTGATACTCAAAATTCCTAAGAGTCCTCACATGAAAATTTCTAAGGGCTTCTCTGAACTGAACTACATTTTCAAAGAACAAATGCATTGCAAACTGCTCATGTGCATCAGGCCTTGATGGATCATACCATCTCCTCTCCTTCTTCGGCTTCTTCCTACTCTTCCTTCCAGATGGCAGCCTTGGTGCATCATCTTCATCACTTATGCCAAAATCATCTGGAAAACAGTACTCATCAGCTTCAGGGACATAATCTTCAAACTTGATGTGCTCAGGCTCATTGTGAGACTTGCTAGTTGGGCCAGGTTTTCTAACTGGCTTAAGCTTTTTGGCTGCTTTTGTAGTTACAGCAGCAGGATCCTCTACTTGTTCATCTTTAGAAACAACTGGTTCTTCCTCCCAAAACTCAGAAGGTTCTGAGTTAGCTGCACAAAAGTGCTCTGCAGTATCAGTGCCAGCCTCATCTTCACCCCTACACCAAGCTTTGTAAGAATTTTTCTCCCCTCTGTAATCACCCCTAAAGAACTCAAAATCTGAAGATGATTTGTCATCTTCAACTTCATCTTCTTCCTCTGGTACATCTTCTTCTTCTTCATCTGCTTCTTCTTCTACATCTTCTTCTTCCACAACTGTTTTCCCCTTGTTAAAATTGCTGCTTTGCTGTGTGTTCATGTAGGGCCCATCAGGGGTTAAAGCTGGCAAACTAGCATTAGAGGCAGGGTACAAAACACCTTGTGAAACTCTGTAAACAACAGGTTCACCTACATGATCAATGGGAATCTGTTCCTCATCTGCTGGGCTTAGATCAATAGCTTTTCTGACACTGATGTTCAGTACCTTATTATCAACAAATAAGTCAAGCATTTCCTCTAATGCCTCCTCACTATCCAGGGCCTCCACACCCTCCAGCCCCTTTCCCTCTTCCTTTATATAAGTCAGAAATGCATCCATTCCATAGCCCTCCAACTCAACCAATGCTAATATGGTCAGATAACTGATATCTGAGGAAACTGAATACTTTTTCTCCATATTATCTATTCCTTGAAAATGTAGCCTCAAGTCCCAAATCGCATCATCTAAGCTTGTAACGCCCTCGATGCGGCTATATCTCCCACGTGTCGAAGCACGACTTAGAGGCATAACCGCATTGAAAGCAATGTCGCAAGTGAGGTAATCTTCACACAACCCATGTAATACATAAGGGAAAGAGATACATAGTTGGCTTACAATCGCCACTTCACACAATTACATGAATAAAGTATTACATCAACCAGATACAATCAAGGCCCGACTATGGAGCCAAAATAAAAGAAGACTACCCCAAAAGCTACACAGATCCCCGATCGAACCCAACTGGGCTCCACTACTGATCGACTAGAACGAAACAACATAAAGAACAAGATCTTCTTCGAGCTCCTCCTTGAGCTTGGTTGCGTCACCTGTACGGTTTCATCGACACCTGCAAACTGGTTTTGGAAGTATCTGTGAGTCACGGGGACTCAGCAATCTCACACCCTCGCGATCAAGACTATTTAAGCTTATGGGTAAGGTAAAGGTATGAGGTGGAGCTGCAGCAAGCGACTAACATATTTGGTGGCTAACAACGCAAATGAGAGCGAGAAGAGAAGGCAAAAGCATGGTCAAGAATCTATGATCAAGAAGTGATCCTAGAACAACCTACGTCAAGCATAACTCCAACACCGTGTTCACTTCCCGGACCCTGCCGGAAAGAGACCATCACGGTTACACACACGGTTGATGTATTTTAATTAAGGTCAACTTCAGGTTTTCTACAACCGGACGTTAACAAATTCTCATCTGCCCATAACCGCGGGCATGGCTTTCGAAAGTTCAAACCCTGCAGGGGTGTCCCAACTTAGCCCATCACAAGCTATCACGGTCAACGAAGGATATTCCTTCTAGCGGGAAGACCCGATCAGACTCAGAATCCCGGTTACAAGACATTTCGACAATGGTAAAACAAGACCAGCAAAGCCACCCGAATGTGCCGACAAATCCTGATAGGAGCTGCACATATCTCGTTCTCAGGGCACACCGGATTGTCCAAACTTCCGGTAGGCCAGCCCAGAGTTGCCCCTGGTGGCCACCGGCGGCTGACAAGGTGGACCAACACTCAGAGGAGCACTGGCCCGGGGGGGGGGGGGTAAAATAATGATGACCCTCGGGATGCGCGACTCCCAAGGGAAAAAGGCTCGATGGCGAATGGTAAAACCAAGGTTGGGCCTTACTGGAAGAGTTTTATTCAAGGCGAACTATCAAGGGGTTCCCATTATAACCCAATCGCGTAAGGAACGCAAAATTCGGGAACATAACACCGATATGACGGAAACTAGGGCAGCAAGAGTGGAACAAAACACCAGGCATAAGGCCGAGCCTTCCACCCTTTACCAAGTATATAGATGCATTAATTAAATAAGAGATATTGTGATATCCCAACAAAATATCCATGTTCCAACCCGGAACAAGCTCCAATCTTCACCTGCAACTAACAACGCTATAAGAGGGGCTGAGCAAAGCGGTAACATAGCCAAACAATGGTTTGCTAGGACAAGGTGGGTTAGAGGCTTGGCTTAACAATATGGGAGGCATGACAAGCAAGTGGTAGGAATCGCAACATAGGCATAGCAAAAGAGCGAGCAACTAGCAAGCAAAGATAGAAGTGATTTCGAGGGTATGGTCATCTTGCCTGCAAACCCGCAAGGAAGAAGAACGAGTCCATGAAGAAGACAAACGGACGTAGTCGAACGAATCCTCACAAACACGTCATAATCGGTACCAACCCGAAGAAGCAACACTGGAAAGAAGCACACAACATAGTAAACAAACATACACATGAACATGGTATGATATGCGAGATGCGGTATGCGGTGCATATGCATGATTTGCAAAGGAATGATTGGACCTGGCCTCAACTTGGAAATCCAAGAGTGCCACTGGAAAGATGAGGTGATTTCGGTTGAAATCGATATAAAAATTACCAGAATCGGATGCACGGTTTGGAAATGGCAAGCAAAACAAATATGGCACCGGTCTGCGATAAACAGCAAGGGACCAACTAGATGCATCAAGATAAATATGCTACAACACTCAAACATGGTAACAAAATACATGGCAGGGATCCATGAATGATGCTTGACAAAAGATGAACACTGAGCTATGGCTAATTCATCCATTAACAGGTTCAAACAAGCATGGCAAAAGTGCAAATGATAACAGGTTTCAGACTTAGTGAAATTAACACAAGTCTGGAATTTAACATCAGGAAGCACACTTTAGAGCATGAAAACTACATGCTACAAGAACTCAACATGGCAAAGCAAGGCATGCCATGAAGCTACTCAAAGCACTTAACAAAAGTCCCTTAGTGACCTTGAGCCAAAAGGGATCAGAAAATACAATTGCAAGCATGTGAACATGGCAAAAACATAAACAGATTTCAGACTTAGTGAAAAACTGGAGCATGCAAATCAGTTAACGAGTAGGCATGTTTACGAGCTCGATGCACTCACTATAGATCATGACATGACAAACTAAGGACACACCCATCAAGAATACATATCATAGAAGCTAGACATGGCAAGAACAACAACATAGCATGCACGGAACAATAGCAACATCCTCGGCAAAATCGCTAACTTGTCAACAACCTGTCAGGAATCACGAAATAGCAAAAGTAGAGCTCGATTGACTCAAGCTAGGGTGCTCCATAAATGCAAACAAAGACATGGATGGATATAGCACCACAATGTTAACAAATCATCCTTACTGATCATCCTCAAAAGAGGCACGGATCACTAGGAAACAACATGAACATATGGCATAACGACAAAATCAGGACAAGGACTTAGTGAAATTCTAAGTCCCTGAAATCAGCATTACCGATTACGCTACTTTGCAAGCTTCTGCTAGTCACCACAAATATCAAAAAAATACATGGCATACACCCCAGTAAAGATGGCATGACATGTAACAAAACACATGTAGAGCTCAGGATCATAGCATGCACACATTAATCATGGCAAAAATGACAAAATGCCATTTGCTGAAACAGATCTGACAAATTCACCGTATAGCCCTCTTTCAACAGCATTTCAGGCATCAAGATGAGCTCAAATGAAAATGATGCAATGAGATGAAATGATGTACTCATCGATATGAAATTTTTGATATGCTACACGCACAAATCGAAGCTACGGATGTAGAGATACGATGTGATGAAGATTGCATAAAAACATAGCAGATCTGGGGACTTGGAAGAAATTTGGACCTCTCCGGGAAAAGTCAAACTGGGACGAAGCGGTGCGGGACGGAGGGATCCGGATCTGGACGAAGGCCGTTTGGATGGACGGTGTGGTGGATCTCGTCCGCCCCGCGGTGGATCCGACCGAAATTGCTCCGGCGAGCTCCACGAGCTCCGGCGACGATGGAGAGGCGGCGCGGGAGGCCGGAGGTGGCGACGGATGAGGGCGGCCGGCGAGGAAGGGGCCCGAGCGCAGCGAGCTTCGGGCCGGGGCGGCGCCCTGCGGAGGAGACGACGATGGTGTGGCACGCCGGCGAGGAAGACAGGGCGGCGGGCGGTGCAGGCGGCGGCGGAGCTGCGCGCCGGCGTCGGGCGCGAAGTGCGGCGGCCGGTCGGGCGACGGGGAGGACCAGGCGTGGGGCGGAGAACAGTCCAGGCGGCGGCGCGGATCTGGGCCCGCGTGGGCCCGCTACGGCTCCGCGGGCCGGCGGGCGCGGGGGCGAAGTGGGGCGCGGGCGCGGACAGGTGGCGGCGTCCGATTCGCTGCGGGGTGGTGCGGTGGTGACGTGGCGGCCGCCGGTTGGCTGGAGTGAGGTGGCGGCGGCGGCTGGACATTGTCCGGGGCGGGGGTTTTTGTCCGGTGGCGCAAGGAGGACGAAGGTTAGGGTTAGACTGTGCGAAAAATCGGGGAGAGCCACATATATATAGGTAGAGGGAGCTAGGAGAGTCCAAATGAGGTGCGATTTTCGGCCACGCAATCGTGATCGAACGAGCGGGATGATGGAGGAGGTTTAGGTGGGTTTTGGGCCAAAATGGAAGGGTGTTGGGCTGCAACACACACGAGGCCTTTTCGGTTCCTCGGTTAACCGTTGGAGTATCAAACGAAGTCCAAATGGTACGAAACTTGACAGGCAGTCTACCGGTAGTAAACCAAGGCCGCATGACAAGTCTCGGTCCAATCCGAAAACGTTTAACACCCGCACACGAAAAGAGGTAGAAAGGGGCACCGGGTGACATAGGAGCGCCGGATTGCAAAACGGACAACGGGGAAAATGCTCGGATGCATGAGACGAACATGTATGCAAATGAAATGCACATGATGACATGATATGGAATGCATGACACGCAAGCAATGACAAGCCAACAACAGCAAATTACTGAAGGACACCTGGCACATCGGTCTCGGGGCGTTACAAAGCTCTAGGATTAAATTGACAAACAATTATTTTTAAGTCACTGAACATTACTGAACTTTCTTCTAATTACAGTGAATGCACTGACCAAATGAACTAACCAAATACGCTTTCTTCTACACTGACTTAACCAATAAAATACATTAGCATGCCAAGAACAAACAATTACTAACCCTAGTTCCAATTTGAACTAAAGCACCCAGAAATTTTAACTAAAGGACCCAGAAACATTGACCAGTGCTTACCTCACTCCACCAAAGGACGACGCCCAATGGTGGCCGCCTGCTGGATCAGCGTGGATGCGCTTCGCCACTGCCCTGGCCGCGCGGACTTCCGGATCTGAGCTCGCCGGATCCACATGAGCCGCTGGCGGTGATGGCTGCTGCAACCGCTGCGCCGGGAAGCTGGAGCTGCCTAGCCATTTGTCCACCTCCGAGGGTCCAACGCCCTCCTGGCCGGTGCCGCCTTGGCTCAATCGCTCGTCGCCGACGACATTTGGCTGCGCCGCCGCCATCGCCCACCTAGGTCACTACGGGGGAGAGGAGGGGGAGAGGAGGGGGAGTGAGAGAACCAGCCACCCGACCGCCTACGTTGGTTCCGACCGGACCACGTCGGCTAACCGCCGTCAACTGCCGCGCCGTGAGCGTGCGTGGCCACGTGGGCTGACAGATGGACCCAGGCGGTCAGAAAAACGGTTAATTCGCTAGTCACCGCGGGTTTGGGTTTTTTGAAACAGCGGACCGCGCGTTTGGTAGCTTTCTGAGAAAATTTAAAAAGTGGTAGTTTTTTGAAACCCTAACCTGTAAACTAGTAGTTTTATACTATTTACTCATAAAATGCAATGAACCTTTGCTTATGCACCTGGTTGATTCCGTCTATTTGTGTTGGAGAAACCACGGATTCAACTCAAATTTATTGGAATCCATGGAGATTCCGGTCGCTATGTTGATGTGTATGCATCATGCATGACATTCACTAGACGCGTACCCTCACATATACTTCAAACAAATCCTGCGAGTTGCAATTTGTACGACCAAATTAATCAATTAACTATCTGATTCGGTGGATCATTACAGCCAAACCAAGCAAGGACGAAAGCTCCTTTCAGTTAAACTATGCTCAGAAATAAAACTAAAATAAATGTATGTGGCGCTAGGGCGCCGTGGTTTTGAAGAATCTGCATCACGCTGGTTCAGTTTAACATTTCCCGTAGTTCGATCCAGTCAGCTCGCATAAAATAACAGGTTTCATAAGAAAATAAATCGCAGCAACTAAGTACCTACCACATATTTAAGTAAACCATTACAGCAGATCAGAATATACGACCAACTAAGAACTCACGTTGTTTTGCATCTCATCGGAAAACAAGTAAAGTACAGCAATTAAGCATTCAGTTAAATTAATGGATGTGGCATCATGCCGCCGTTGTTGCCACCAAATCAGCACAAGTGTTTGTCTTCTAAGCAACACTCATCTATATGTCGACTTGTCTATGGCATCGATCGCTGGTGGGATGTGGACGGGTTCATGGCAAGGTGCTGCGTACCGTAGAAAGGATCAATCATTCGAGTGTACATCACTGCACCATTTTCCAATAATGCTTGTTTTATAACCTTGTTTTTTTTTGAGCATCAGTACATACACAAGCGCTCATATACACGCGCATACACTCACCCTTATGAACGCACACACGCACACCTTACCCCTATGAGCACCTCCGAAAGACTGAGCCGTTTTTGAGCATCAGTACATACACAAGCGCTCATATACACGCGCATACACGCACACCTTACCCCTATGAGCACCTCCGAAAGACTGAGCCGGCACATCATCTTGAGATTTACGAAGTCACCGTAGGCGCCTCGTCGTCGACGGGAACGTCTCCTCCCACTGAAAGCGCATCGCCGGAAATCCTGAAATAAATCCAGAAATAATGCGAGCACCAGGATTTGAACCCTGATGGGTTAGGAATACCATTGTCCACCTAACCATCTCAACCACAGGTTGGTTCGCTTTTTATAACCGTGTTAATAAGTTTGTTTTGTGGTCATTCGCCGCAACTTGCATCTGTGCCTGCAAATATTTTAGTGATCGCGTCTCAAGAAGGGCGGGTTGAGATGTCAGAGTTTTTCTAGACATAAGTTTGCTGGAGTCCAGACTAGCGTGATTTTCGGAAGATTTGTTTTCAAAATAATGGTTGAAACACCGCTTCACGTCCGGGGATGAAAACTCTTGATTTTTCCTTGATTGGTTAGGCTCCCGCAACGATGAACTTGCGTTGTTACTTTGCTGAAGATGTTGTCTCCCATCTGATATGTTGGCCTTTGGTGCTTGATTTTGGCAAAAATACTTGTTTTGACTGTCGATGAGAGGACACAAAATCCTTCTTGAAGATGTTAGTACGGTAAAAATCAACTTAGTCGTGGGTGTTTATTCCATATCTTGTACAGTATTTGTTTAACCGTGATTGTCTTATGTACTCCACTTACTACTAATTACTAAAAATGATTGTGTGCATCGTAATGATTCTGAGGCCGGATGTTCATTTTGGCACTATTGCTAATACGGCGCTTGATTTGCAGTTTTGCACAGAATTGGCTGAGCATGCGCTTATGCCACATGGCTGTGAACGGCGCCGCAGCAGTCACGCTATCGCCCGGACCCCGCCGAATATACTTTTCACCTACATGAGCTAGGGGGTGAGATACGTGGGGAACCCCCGGAGTTTTTCATCTACGCGGGGAACCGCTTGAGTTTTTCATCTACGTTTCAGTCGGAATGCGTGCGTGGCTTGGCTCCCAGTTTATCTTTTCTCTCAAAAAGACTCAGCACCCAAGTCTTGGTGGCTGGAGCACGAGCATAAACAATGGCGTCTGACTCGAGTCTGACTCTGAATCGGGGTGCACTAGCGGCGGTGGAATCCGTTGACGGGACCGACGAGGGACCTTGGCGGCCAAGGCGCGCAGGAGCACCAAGATAGATTCCAGCGAGGCCGCTGGTGCTAGGAAACAACACGGGGGAACCAGCCGGCGACAAAGCAGGATAAAGAAAGGCGAGCTTATGTGGCGACGCGATCGCGATCGAGGGTCTACCTTAACAAGATGGGCGGGCATGTGGGCTACCTCGTCGCCGCGACGGGGCGGCGACGAGGCGCAGCGTGCGCGCAGGGCCCACCACACGCGATGCTGTACGGTACGACTTGGGGCGAGCCCCTGTGTGTGGTGTGAACTCTCAACCTTGGCGGATGCGGATGGTATCATATGCGTACTTGCGTAGGAGCAGTGAACTTGACTGAACTTCAGAAAGCTTCGGAATGAAGACAAGTTTGCACAAGCGTAGATGAAGCAGGGGTCTTGTCATGCCTCAAATTTCTTCTTTTTTTTCTAGAATGCATTAACATGCCAAACATCATCGAGGCAAAATGGGCATGTGGTCATCCAAGGCAATATTGGATGGCAACAGGTCTAATGGCACATGCCTTTTCTTTTCTTGAAAAAGGGTTAACTTCGGCATCTCATAGTTGTGGTGCACACGTCTATTTTTAAGAGTTCAAAGTAGTCAATACAGAAAATAAAGATACAACCATAATCAGTAGGTAATAAGGTTACATGACACATGCACATAACCTATTAATGACTCACCAGCCAAACCGGTTTAATAAATTGGGTGCTATTGTTTCCAAACGGTTGCACACAAAAAATATATGCTCTGGAGCATCCACGTATAAAAGTAATGACCATGCAATGATTCACATTGTAGCATGTATTTGATCTGTTAACGACACATTCGTTCCTACGATTCCAAATTGCCCACAATATGGCACAAAGTATCTTCCACCCGAAAATGCCCCTTGAGTTTCGATTGAGTAACCACGTTACACATGTGACAAGAAATCCAAACTATTTGAAAACAAAAAGAAGTTTCGGTTGACTACCCGTCAACCAATACCCAAGCAGATTTGGTATACTTGTCGGAGGTGGCTCATACGCCAAATTAGAGTGGCAAACATGCAAGATAGAGAAAATGGCCGCATGCATCTTTCGGGTGCAGAGGCCGGGGATAAGCCACCTTTTTCAAAAAAATGCAAGATAGAGAAAATATTTTGATTTTTTTCTTCTTGACCATAAAAGTATGTTTATAGAGATGAGGGGGTTGGAGGGTGATGACGAGATTGTAGGTTCTGCAAGGTGGGGAGAGAATGTAAAGGACAAATGAGGGAGTCCTGGTCTAAGGGGTCCTCGGGCATCCGGCCTTTTATCTGTGGGCCGGACTGATGGGCTGTGAAGACATGAAGGCCGAAGACTATACCTGAGTCCGGATTGGACTCTCCTTGGCATGGAAGGCAAGCTTGGCGACCCCGAAGATTCCTTCTTATGTAACCGACTCTATGTAAACCCTAGATCCCCTCGGTGTCTATATAAACCGGAGAGGATAGTCCGGAGAGGACACCATTCATTACCATAGTCATATAGGCTAGGCTACTAGGGTTTAGCCATCACGATCTCGTGGTAGATCAACTCTTGTAACACCCATATTCATCAATATCAATCAAGCAGGACGTAGGGTATTACCTCCATAGAGAGGGCCCGAACCTGGGTAAGCATTGTGTCCCCTGTTGTGATAGCCTGGCTTAATACGGATGATAGACTACTCATATCAATAAGGAATTCCTTCTTTTCCGGGAGCCCATTCGGACAGAACTCCAAGGTTAAGCGTGCTCAGCTTGGAGTAGTTTCAGGATGGGTGACCGACCGAGAAGTTGCTCCCGGGTGCGCACGAGTGAGGACAAAGTGCGCAGAAAAGACTAGTATTGATCTGTGGGGCCAGTCTAGATCCCGCCAGGAGTAACGACCACCGGCGGGTGTGTCCGGGGCGTTACAAGTTGGTATCAGAGCCAACCCTCGCGGTTACACGGATGTTTGTGGACAGGTGCGGGGTCATGTTGTTCATGATGTTTGTGACCCGTCGTGGCACCCGGCATGGCACATGTACCGGACTGGATGCACAGACGTATGTGCCAAGAGGGAACGTTCCTGTGGCCCGACGAGGACGTTGGGTCCTCTGAGTGGGGGTGTATGTGATAGCCCGGCTTAATAGGGATGATAGACTACTCATATCAATAAGGAATTCCTTCTTTTTCGGCAGCCCATTCGGACAGAACTCCAAAGTTAAGCATGCTCAGCTTGGAGTAGTTTCAGGATGGGTGACCGACCGGGAAGTTGCTCCGGGGTGCGCACGAGTGAGGACAAAGTGCGCAAAAAAGACTAGTATTGATCTGTGGGGCCAGTCTAGATCCTGCCAGGAGTAACGACCACCGGCGGGTGTGTCCGGGGCGTTACACCTGTCTCCTGTTACCATCGACCCTAAACGCACAGTTCGGGACCCCCTACTCGAGATCCGCCGGTTTTGACACCGACATTGGTGCTTTCATTAAGAGTTCCACTGTGCCGTCCACAAAAGGTTCGATGGCTTCTTCAATCATCTACATCGACGCTGTCCAAGGAGAAACCTTCCTCCCCAGACAGATTTTCGTGTTCGGCGGCTTCGTACTGCGGGCCAACTCGCTTGGCCATCTGGAGCAGATCGACAGCTACGCCCCTGACCACCAGGTCAGGTTTGAAAGCCTGAACTACATCGCGAATATCCGTGGAGACTTGATCTTCAATGGATTTGAGACCGCAGCGATTGCTCCCCCTCACTCCGATGAACATGACCTAAATCTGTCACCGGATCACATACAGCGGATGGTCCAACGGCCTTAGAACCGGAGCAAACCATGCCATCCAAAGCCACCGAGTCCCCGGCGTTGGAGCCGCACACGGACCCGGCACCCTGCGATGTCTACATCAATGGAACTCCGGACTCGTCTCCGGCCATGAGTTCCAAATCGGGTACGCCTGCGGACACCGAGCTGGATCGGTTATCGATTTTCGAATTTAGCGCCGCAGACATCTTCCAGCACTCGCTCTTGGGTGATGTGCTAAACTCTTTAAAGAATTTGTCCTTAGAGAAGGATTCACAGCCGAACTATGTTCGGTTCAAACCAGAGGCTGATGATGGGAAATTTTGTTTCCCACCCACCACCCACTTTATAGCCACTGTCGATGATTTAACCGACGTACTCGATTACGGACCTGAAGACATCGACGGTATGGACGATGATGCCGACATGGAGCAGGACCAAGACCCGCCATTCACTGGACGTCGGACGGCCCCCTGTTCGTACGATGTGTACATGGTCGACACACCTAAAGAAGCTAGCGACAATGACAAAGGGGATCCAGTCGCGGACAGGCCTTCTGGGACACAGTCCAAGCGCCGGTGCCCCAAACACCGCTCCAAGCCTCGTCGCTCAAAAAATGACAACACCGGCATCGGAGAAAATGGTACTCCAGGCGATGCCAAAAACAGTGAAGACCCTGTTGGAGCCGCTTCTGAACAAAAGGAACAAGACAACAGGCAAGATGACCTTGATAAACAGGCCACGCCCAATGGCTCGGATGATGATAGTTATCGTCCAGTCTCTGAAGATGAGGAGAGCCTCGGCAGCGAGGATTTCATCGTGCCTAAGGCACCACTAGAGCAGGAACGCTTCAAGCGCCAGCTAATAGCTACCGCTAGAAGCCTGAAAAAGAAACAACAACACCTCCAGGCTGATCAAAACTTGCTCATTGACAGGTGGACTGACGTCCTAGCAGCCGAAGAATACGGTCTCGAGCGCCAAGTCAAGAGTTACCCAAAGCGTAGACTGCTACCTCAGTTCAATGAGGAGGCACTAAATCCCATACCTCCCACACGCAATGTGGACCAACCACCACGCGGTCGGGATAAGGCGGCAATCCAGGCCGAACAACAGCCCACCCTATCGGCGTTCTAGGAACGGGGGTCCCCAGGCTTGCCTACCTGCGGCCCATGGCGTGGCTAAGCCAGCAGGCCGTACGGCCCATCTTCATCAACAAGGCATCCAAGACCCTCGCGAGGGGCCAAGCCTCGCGAGGCGGACGACGCAAGACCTCCTCTAGAGTGGCCTAGTCAGGCAGGCTCACGAGGAGCGGAGATATCAAGGCGAGGCGAACCTCACGAGGCTCTCGTGACTTGAGCCATGACGATCGACACCAGGTGGGCGCCAGGCGGGTGCCAGCGCGCGCAGCGTCCTTGTTTCCTCTTTGGTGCTAAGGAGGCCTGCACAGTCGAGGAGTACCGAGGCATCAGGCAAAGGTTGCCATATCGGTGCAACAAGACCAGGACTAGAAGGATGGCGAGACGGAGGTCATCATGGAGCCCAAGACGGCGTCACCGCCAGAGCCTTTGGCAGGCGAAGACCACTTTTGTCAGGATAGCTTGTACTAGCTGCCCCCCTTCAAATTAGCCCTCCGTTGTTGGCTCCCTTCCCGCTCATTATTTGGGAAGAGGACCAGGGCCTCTATAAATAGAGTTAGCCACCACCATAGGGTGGAAGGAGAAAAGGAAGAAGACAGAAGAGAGGACGGCAGAGAGATAGAGAGAGAGAGAGGGGCCTGAAGGTCATCCCCACACACACAAGTTAGCCAAGCACAAGAACACCTCAACCTCAGGAGGCTGTTCTTCCCATTGTATTGTTCATTATCAGCCCAAGAGGCAATCCACCACCACCACACTGGAGTAGGGTATTACACCACAACGGTGGCCCGAACCAATATAAATCTTGTGTCTTTCTGTGTTGCGAGTTCGCCGAGTTCGTTCGCGAGATCTTAGCTAGCTAGGGCGTAGATCGGTGGGAGGAAAAGATTTCGCGCGCACCCCAGTGTTCAAACCTTAAGGGTTTGCCGGAACCCCACATCCGACATTTGGCGCACCAGGTAGGGGTGCGCCGTCGGTTCCCTTCCATCAGTTCGTCGCTCCGTTGCTCCATCGTCTCCATGGCGGACGCTCGCCGTGCTCGAGCTGAGCGTCGGGCTACCCTCACCGCCCGCGTTGCTCAGACGGCCCCCATCGACGGGCCACCACGTCATTCTCCGTCTCCCGCCGCCAACGCTGCCACCGGCCTAGTGGGGAATGAGCAGCAAGCGTCTTCGCTGCATCCTTCGGTATGGCAGGACGGCCGCACCACCACTCCATCGCTGACCCCATCTGGTTCTTCGTCCCATGCATGCCACACTCCCATGGAGGCGCGGGCCGCACTCCTCGCCGCAATGAACTTCTGTGCTACCGCCCAGTCGACGACCTCTACGAGGAGTGGCTCGACTGTGTCGTCGAGCTCGTCCGCGCTGCAGGGGGCTCCCCAACGCTATCCGTCTCTCTGCCTCACCCTCAGCCAGCCACGGGTGACGAGGCCCGAGGCGCGCCTCCACCACCCCAGCCCAAAGACGGCGCCTTGGCACCAAGGCGTGCAGCCCCGCGGTGCGATCCGCCATGCCCGATGCCCGCGCGCGAAGAGAGAAGCTGCCAAGAAATCCCTCGGCCGCGAGGAGCTGCACCCGCGCTCCCCGCACCGCCTCGTCAAGACCGCGCGCTGCCCGCGGTTGCGCCGCGCGGACCTCATCAAGAGCAAGCTCCACCTCCGAAGCGGGCCCCAATAACTACGGCCGGCTGCCGCGCCTTCACCCCAGAGCTACGCAGTGTCGCTTGGTGATACGTCTCCAACGTATCTATAATTTTTGATTGCTCCATGCTATATTATCTACTGTTTTGGACATTATTGGGTTTTATTATCCATTTTTATATTATTTTTGGGACTAACCTATTAATCAGAGGCCCAACCCAGAATTGCTGTTTTTTTGCCTATTTCAGGGTTTCGAAGAAAAAAGGAATATCAAACGGAGTCCAAACGAAATGAAACCTTCGGGAACGTGATTTTCTCACCGAACATGATCCAGGAGACTTGGACCCTACGTCAAGACACAAAAGAGGAGGCCATGAGGTAGGGGGCGCGCCTACCCCCCCAGGCACGCCCTCCACCCTCGTGGGCCCCCTGTTGCTCCACCGACGTACTCCTTCCTCCTATATATACCTACGTACCCCCAAACGATCAGATACGGAGCCAAAACCCTAATTCCACCACCGCAACTTTCTGTATCCATGAGATCCCATCTTGGGGCCTGTTCCGGAGCTCCGCCGGAGGGGGTATCCATCATGGAGGGCTTCTACATCATCACCATAGCCCCTCCGATGAAGTGTGAGTAGTTGACCTCAGACCTACGGGTCCATAGTTATTAGCTAGATGGCTTCTTCTCTCTTTTTGGATCTCAATACAATGTCCCCCTCTCTTGTGGAGATCTATTCGATGTAATCTTCTTTTTGCGGTGTGTTTGTTGAGACCGATCAATTGTGGGTTTATGATCAAGTCTATCTATGAACAATATTTGAATCTTCTCTGAATTCTTTTATGTATGATTGGTTATCTTTGCAAGTCTCTTCGAATTATCAGTTTGGTTTGGCCTACTAGATTGATCTTTCTTCCAATGGGAGAAGTGCTTAGCTTTGGGTTCAATCTTGCAGTGACAGTAGGGGCAGCAAGGCACGTATTGTATTGTTGCCATCGAGGATAACAAGATGGGGATTTCATCATATTGCATGAGCTTATCCCTCTACATCATGTCATCTTGCTTAAGGCGTTACTCTGTTTTCATTAACTTAATACTCTAGATGCATGCTGGATAGCGATCGATGAGTGGAGTAATAGTAGTAGATGCAGGCAGGAGTCGGTCTACTTGTCTCGGACGTGATGCCTATATACATGATCATGCCTAGATATTCTCATAACTATGCTCAATTTTGTCAATTGCTCAACAGTAATTCGTTCACCCACCGTAGAATACTTATGCTCTTGAGAGAAGCCACTAGTGAAACCTATGGCCCCCGGGTCTATCTTCATCATGTTAATCTTCCAATACTTAGTTATTTCCTTTGATTTTTACTTTGCTTTTATTTTACTTTGCATCTTTATCATAAAAATGCCAAAAATATTATCTTATCATATCTATCAGATCTCACTCTCGTAAGTGGCCGTGTAGGGATTGACAACCCCTTATCACGTTGGTTGCGAGGATTTATTTGTTTTGTGCAGGTACGAGGGACTCGCGCATAGCCTCCTACTGGATTGATACCTTGGTTCTCAAAAACCGAGGGAAATACTTACGCTACTCTGCTGCATCATCCCTTCCTCTTCGGGGAAAAACCAACGCAGTGCTCAAGAGGTAGCACTTGGCCAGGCAAGTTTAAATTGGATCTGCCTCCTCGCTACGATGGCACCGCTGACCCCGCGGAGTTCTTGCAGCTCTACGAACTGAGCATCGAAGCAGCCAACGGTGACGAGAAAGTCATGGCAAACTGGTTTCCCATGGCTCTCAAGGACGGGGCCCGCTCCTGGCTCCTGAACCTGCAGCACGGCTCGATCTCCTCCTGGGACGAGATGCGCGACCGCTTTGTTGCCAACTTCCAGGGCACTCGTGACCGCCCGCCGGCCGCGGGAGACCTGCGCCGCAGCAAGCAACAGCCAGGGGAGACCCTCCAGAAGTACATCCAGCGCTTCAACAACACCCGCCTCAAGATCCCCAAGGTCACGGACGAGGCCATCATCTCCACGTTCTCCGACGGTGTCCGTGACGTCAAGATGAAGAAAGAGCTCACTATCCACGAGGAGCTCTGCACGTCTCTGGAGTTGTTCAACCTGGCGACCAAGTGCGCAAGAGCTGAGGAGGGGCGCCTTTCCCTCCTTGAGCTGCCAATCGCAGGCGCAAAGGAGAAGAAAGCCAAGGCCAAGGACATGAAGCGCAAGGAAGCAGCGGTGCTAGCGGCGGAGCCCGACACCAAACGGGGCAGAGATCAGCCCGAGTCATCCAAGAACAGCCGACCGTTCTGCGCCTTCCACAACCTGAACACCCACAACACCAGCGACTGCCAAGAGCTCAGAGCCATACGAGAAGGACGCTACGGTCGACGCCCCGAGCGCAGCGACCGGGGCTTCGGCCGCGGAGGAGGACGTGGAGGCAGACGCTGGGACGACCGTGGCCCGCGTCAGGAATGGCGCGACAGGCCTCGCGAGGACCGTTGGCAAGAACATCCTCGCGAGGGGGCCTGGAGGGACCAGCCTCGTGAGGATCGCCCCCAAGGCAACGCCGGTCTTCCTCCACTGCCGCCACCAAGAAGGAACGACGATCATCATCAGGACGAGGGGGCCGCGGGCTTCCAGGAGCCGCGTGCAATCGCCTGCATCTTGGGCGGCGCCCAGGCCCTAGCCTCTCAGCGCATCTTCAAACGGTTCGCTCGTGAGGTGAACGCGGCGCTCCCCAAGCCTGAAGCCGTGCACCCGCTCAAGTGGTCTCAGTGCGCCATCACTTTCGACTCGGCAGATCAGCTCAAGTGCGCGGCCACCGTCGGTGTCCTCCCGATGTTGTGTTCCCCAGTCATCAGCAATGTGCAGGTTACCAAGACCCTCATCGACGGCGGTGTAGGGCTCAACGTCATGTCCGTCGACACATTCGACAACCTCCAAGTGCCATACGAGCAGCTCCAGCCTATCAAACCTTTCTCAGGAGTAATCGACGGCTCCACCACACCAATAGGGCAGTTCCGCCTGCCTGTCACCTTCGGCACGCGCGACGACTACCGCACCAAGCTCATCGACTTCGACATCGCCCACATCCGCCTGCCGTACAACACCATCCTCGGGTATCCGGCCCTGGCCAAGTTCATGGCGATCACCCACCACGGGTACAACGTCCTCAAGATGCCCGGAAGTGGCGGGGTCATCACGGTATTGTGTGAAGAAAGGGATGCGATGTGCTCCCTCGAGCGTGCCTTCCAAGCTGCAGCAATCGACAACCCGACAGTAGAAGTGAGGGCCCTCCAGAGGCCATCCCCAAGAAGAAGCAGCTGCGCTGCGCAGGACCTCAGGAGGATGGCGTCGCGGCAGGAGCCTCGTCAGGATCAGCGTCCGTCCCAGGGGCGCCTCCCCCCATTTCATAGGAAGGCGCGCCCGGCGCCCTCCTCGGGCAGGGCTCGGGGGCTCTCTTCTGGAGGCCCTCAGGCCTTGCCAACCTCACGAGGGAGGCGCTCGGGCACCACTTGGAGACATGCTATGCGGCACGTTTTCCTCAGGAGAACACAGGGCAAGGGGTGCCCACCACTCCGGAGTTCATCACCAAGACCACACAGGAACTGCAAGACGCAAGAGCCATGCGCGGCGACAGGCGCTCACAAGGCGTGGCTCACCACCCGGGCGAGGGTGCTGAGCTGCGTGTCTGCATCGACGTCCCAGGGCTCAACAGGGCCGTGTCTCAGGAGCGCTTCTGGCCCTCGCGTGTGGGCCGTTGCGCAGGCCCGCCACATAGCTACGTTCGTATGCCGTTTGGCTTGCCGAGCATGGCGTCGGCCTATCAGCACAACATGCGGTGTGACTTGGCAGCTCAAGAGGCCAGGTATTGCATCGTCCTGGAGGGAATGGAGACGGTCTTCAGGGAGCCTCCTGAGCCCCCAGAGCCTCCCGAGGCTCAGGGCTCCGGTGGCTCATGAGGAGTCGTTTCTTCGACGCGCACCTTCAGCTGCATCAACTCTGCCTCGTCTACAAAACCAGGTGACATCTTCCAAGCTCGTTAAGCTGGGAGCGCCCCTTGGGCTGCATTATTCCCATGCCGTGTGGGTCTGTCCCTACGACATGTATCCCTTGTGCTTATATCTTTATCTTACCTTGCTGGGGGCGCCCCTCGGGCTGCATCATCCCCAAGCCGCTCGGGCCGGACCCAGTGGCATGTATCTTCCTGCATTTACCCAAGCTGGTTTGCTCTTCCCTGCTTAACCTGCCTACGGTTATCACCTGCTCGGTCATCGCCTCCCACGGGGCCTCCTCACAGGCACGACGTTGGTGCATGGGTCCGTCCCTACCACATCGACAAATCTGAGCGGTCGAGCTCTGGCTCGCGGCACGCCCCGTGCACGTCACCTCACCAGGCCCTCAGTGCCTTCACTTCATCCGGACCAACCAGCGGCAGGCAGGTAGCAGTAACGGCAAACCATGTTCTTCTTGTGCCTGTTCACAGGTACCCCGCGGGGAGGATAGCAGGCGGCACCGCGAGTCTCCTTTTCTCTCGTGCAATTTGCTTGCGCGTTAAAAGGGGGGCTCCTGAGCATCGCGACTCAGGAGATCTTGCTGGCTCTCCAGCCCTCACCCCCTGGCCTTGACCACGGCATCGCGACCTGGCATACCAGCGGCGGCTGAGCTCGCTCGAGGGCCGGGACCTGAGGACGCAGAGCACTAAGGAGAGCATGGGAGGAGGGAAACTCGTATGGGCCAGCCTTGCTATGCCGCACAAGTTGGCGCGCAGCCCCAGCGCAACGTTAGGAATCGCCACGAAGTTCACAAGATAAGTCTCGCCCTCGGACCGGCTAAATGTCTGGGCCTTATGGACACTCACGCCTTGCCGCAATCTCGTTGTGGCCACGTCAACTCCCTTTCTTCCCTTACCATGGCCGCTTGAGCGCTAAAGGGGACCTCCTGAGCATCGCGCCTCAGGGGCTCTTACTGGACCTCAGGCCGCACACCTCCTGGCCTTGACCACGGCACGTGACTTGGCATACCAGCGACGGCTGTAGCCTGCCTGGGGACCGGGTCCTGTCGGCGTAGAGCAAAAAGTTATCATGAGGAAAGAAAGGAGGGACCGAGCCTTAACGGGACGCGTGTTCATCAAATCTACATAACATGGAAGATAAGCACAAAAGACATTACATACCCTTACATGCCCTCGCGAGGCGCTTCATGATTCTTCGCAAGGAACAAAAGCTAAAACTAAGGAGGATCCTATCTACGCCCCCCTGTGGCAGATGCCATCATCAACAGTGGGCCACGGGAGGCCGGCGTCAACCCTATCCAGATTAGCGGCGGCGACGGCCGAACGCGGCAGCACTGCTCTGAGCGCGGCGAGAGCTCGGGGGCATGTAGCTGTCGTCGCTCGTCTCCGGAGTCTCGTAGAGCTTAGGAGAGCTGCTGGACTCCCAAGGGTTGCTGCTGCTGGAGTGGTCGTGAGCGGAGCGCGCGTCAGCCTCGCGCTCCTCTCCGGAGCAGCACTCCAGGCGGCGGCCCTCGGCATCAAAGACCTTGAAGAAGAGCGTGGAGACGCCGTCGTACTCAAGGTGGATTGCGAGGGCGCCCCTTGCGCGGCAGACCCGCGCGATCTCGCCCCAGCCACAAGTCATGAAGATCTTGCCGGAGGGGACCGCTTCGATCTCCGCTCCAGTCGCCGGAGCGCCGCAGTCGGCGTGCTGCAACCAGAGCTCAAGAGGCCCCCTCGGCGGCATCACGTCGGAGAAGAACCGTGGGAAGCGGATCCAAGAGCTTGGGGGCATCGGCGCCCACAGCACCAGCTCGCGCAAGGAGTCCGCAACGTGGATTCCTGGGGCGACGGCGCGCATCGCCGTGGCGCGGCGACC
The DNA here is from genome assembly GCF_003073215.2 of Triticum urartu. NCBI lineage: Eukaryota > Viridiplantae > Streptophyta > Magnoliopsida > Poales > Poaceae > Triticum > Triticum urartu. The sequence goes on from NC_053025.1 coordinate 89,845,565, forward strand.
CCGGGCGCGGCGCCGGCGGCGCTGCTCATCGCTCTGCCTTCTTAAGTCCTCGGCTTGGGCATACAGGGGTAACGGACACCCTGGGGGAGGCCGATCGCACCAAGGCCTTGTCACCACCTGCATCGCCGCTTCTTCACGGCGGTAGATCGACCTCTTCTTCGGCGGAAGTTGCTCTGGGACATGTCGGGGGGCCTTCCCCTTTTCTTCGATGGAGAACCTTCTGATAGGCGCCATTGGTGCTAGCAACGAAGCAAGGAAGAAGAAGCTAGTAGTGGAGCAAGGAGGAAGAAGCAAGCGAGCAAGGAAGAGATGGGCAACGGAGGCTCAGCCCCTCTCCCCATTTATAGCAAGAGAAGGCCAACCGGCACCTCTCACGACCGTAGGTAATGATGGTTTCCCTTGCATGTTGCAGGGACTCGTCAAGTCATGCAGTTGCCGAGGCAGCATGGGGAAGCGGAGACGCCCATGTCCAATCAACCACCACGCGTCAACCGAGGCCGCGAGCTTTTTGGGTCCCACAGTGCTTCGTACTTGACCCTTGGCTTCGCCGCGAAGCCAAGCCCGAGCGCACCTTGGGCCCGGGGGCTACCGTCGGCGTTCTGGGAACGAGGGTCCCCAGGCTTGCCTGCCTGCGGCCCACGGCGTGGCTAAGCCAGCAGGCCGTACGACCCATCTTCATCAACAAGGAATCGAAGACCCTCGCGAGGGGCCAAGCCTCGCGAGGCGGACGATGCAAGACCTCCTCTAGAGTGGCCTAGTCAGGCAGGCTCACGAGGAGCGGAGATATCAAGGCGAGGCGAACCTCACGAGGCTCTCGTGACGTGAGCCATGACGATCGACACCAGGCGGGCGCCAGCGCGTGCAGCGTCCTTGTTTCCTCTTTGGTGCTAAGGAGGCCTGCACAGTCGAGGAGTACCGAGGCATCAGGCAAAGGTTGCCATATCGGTGCAACAAGACCAGGACCAGAAGGACGGCAAGAAGGAGGTCATCGTGTAGCCCAAGACGGCGTCACCGCCAGAGCCTTTGGTAGGCGAACACCATTTTTGTCAGGATAGCTTGTACTAGCTGCCCCCCCTTCAAATTAGCCCGCCGTTGTTGGCTCCCTTCCCGCTCAATATTTGGGAAGAGGACCAGGGCCTCTATAAATAGAGTTAGCCACCACCATAGGGTGGAAGGAGAAAAGGAAGAAGATAGAAGAGAGGACGACAGAGAGATAGACAGAGAGAGGGGCCTGAAGGTCATCCCCCCACACACAAGTTAGCCAAGCACAAGAACACCTCAACCTCAGGAGGCCGTTCTTCCCATTGTATTGTTCATTATTAGCCCAAGAGGCAATCCACCACTACCACACTAGAGTAGGGTATTACACCACAACGGTGGCCCGAAGCAGTATAAATCTTGTGTCTTTCTGTGTTGCGAGTTCGTCGAGTTCGTCCGCGAGATCTTAGCGAGCTAGGGCATAGATTGATGAGAGGAAAAGACTTCACGCGCACCCCAGTGTTCGAACCTTAAGGGTTTGCCGGAACCCCACATCCGACATGCCCCACCACTTCGCAAAAACAAGGACAGAACAGCTCGGGACCATACATACGACCCTCGGCAGGAGCTGGACAACAGAGAAGGACACACCTGATCAATATACGGATCTCGAGGACGCTCGCCGACTCGGGATGACGGCTACCTATTCGGGCGTGGCAAACCTAGTCTCACCCGGGCCGATAACCGCAGACGCACTCCATCAGGGGTGCTCCGTGATGCGGCCCGGTATAGAGGCGCCGCACACCCTCTCTGCTTTACAGATGAGGTGCTGGACCACGAATTCCCCGAGGGGTTCAAGCCCGTCAATATTGAATCATACGACGAAACAACTGTCCCCGCAGTATGGATTGAGGACTTTATTCTCCCCATCCACATGGCCCGGGGAGACGACCTCCATGCCATCATATACCTCCCACTGAAACTTAAAGGGCCAGCTAGGTACTGGTTGAATAGCCTGCCCGAGAATTCCATCGGCAGCTAGGAGGACCTACAAGAGGCCTTTCTTGACAACTTCTGTCGGTGTCAAAACCGGCGGATCTCGGGTAGGGGGTCCCGAACTGTGTGTCTAAGGCGGATAGTAACAGGAGGCGGGGGACACAATGTTTACCTAGGTTCGGGCCCTCTCGATGGAGGTAATACCCTACTTCCTGCTTGATTGATCTTGATGATATGAGTATTACAAGAGTTGATCTACCACAAGATCGTAGAGGCTAAACCCTAGAAGCTAGCCTATGATTATGATTGTTCTCGTCCTACGGACTAAACCCTCCGGTTTATATAGACACAAGAGGGGGCTAGGGTTACACAGAGTCGGTTACAAGGGAGGAGATCTACATATCAAAATTGCCAAGCTTGCCTTCCACGCAAAGGAGAGTCCCACCCGGACACGGGACGAAGTCTTCAATCTTGTATCTTCATAATCCAACAGTCCGGCCAAAGGATATAGTCCGGCTGTACGAGGACCCCCTAATCCAGGACTCCCTCAGTAGCCCCTGAACCAGACTTCAATGACGATGAGTCTGGCACGCAGATTATCTTCGGCATTGCAAGGTGGGTTCTTCCTCCGAATACTCCATAGAAGATTTCGAACGCAAGGATAGTGTCCGGCTCTGCAAAACAAATTCCACATACCACCGTAGAGAGTATAATATTTCCACAAATCTAATCTGCTGACAACTTTTCATAACGTGACATCACGCCATGGCCTGGTCATTATTCGAACCGTTTTTATCAACCAGCTACTGCACATATTGCGAGTCGGTTTTCTTGGCACGTCTCGTCGAAGCAGAGATCGTGTCCCCTTAGCACGGGATTCTCATCAATATGGGTGTGGGTAACCCAACCGCGCCATCAATCATGGTTCTTGGGGAATAGGTGAGTTTACCAGGCGGGTGGGGAGGCGCATAGTTTCTTCCGCCCTTATAAAGGGACAAGGACTCCTCCTTTTCACCCACGCCTTCTTCTTCCCTGCCCATCCATTCTCGTGCACTCGAGCTCCAGCGCCCAAGTTTGCATTTTCTCCGTAAAACCACTCCAAACATGTCCGGAGCGGGAGGCAAGTGGATGGTCTCCTCCGTTATGGAGGAGAACATTACGAAGCTCCGGGAAGCCGGATACCTGGCCGCAGATATCGCGCACCGGCTCCCAGACGCGGGGCAGATCGTCCCTAACCCCAGACCCCATGAAAGGGTTGTATTCCTTTACCCATTTCGTCCGCGGGCTGGGATTTCCCCTCCACCCATTTGTCCGTGGGCTCATGTTCTACTATGGGCTGGACTTCCATGATCTGGCCCCCAATTTCATCCTGAACATCTTGGCGTATATTGTCGTGTGCGAGGCCTTCCTCTGCATCAAGCCCCACTTCGGCCTGTGGCTGAAGACCTTCAACGTTAAACCGAAGGTGGTGGTCGGCCAGCAAGCGGAGTGCAGAGGCGCCATGGTGGGAAAAATGCCCAACGTCACCTGGCTCGAAGGCTCCTAGGTGGAGACCGTTAAGGGGTGGCAATCGGGGTGGTTCTACATCACCGAGCCGCGTGACACCAACTGGGTGGCGGCCCACGAATTTCGATCCGGCATACCCATGCGGCTCACCTCTTGGAAAGAGAAGGGCCTATCCTGGGGTTCATCAGTGGAGCTGACTGGACTCCAGAACTGTGTTAAAAACATGATAAGAAAGAAAATCAAGCTTGTCAACGTGGTCCATGTCATGCTCTTCCGCCGGATACTCCCCTGTCAAAGACAAGCATTCAATATGTGGGAGTTCGACCCGGCTAAGCACCAGACGCTGAGAGAGCTCTTCGACACGACACACCAGGACATCTGGAAGGTGCTGTTCAAGTCCGCCGAGGTACCTCCTCCCCTTACCGAGGATCGCGGACTCAGCGCAAAGCGCCTTGCCAATCAGGTAAGCTCCTTATATCTCATAAGATGTTTCTTTCCCCAGTATAATCATGCGGGGGATCTAAACCTCCACGCCATTTAACAGGAGTGGGTCACGACAGCGGAGCGGATCGATTGTCCGGCCCCACTGCCCGAGGATCCAGCAAGGGCTCTCTTAACGGTGATGCTGGTTCTGGCGCCCTATGAGGCGCCGGAGAGGAAGGCCAAGAAGAAGGCCACGGGGACCAGGAAAGGTCTCCGGCGCAAGGTCGTATCGGACTCATCGTCCGATAACACCGAGGCGCCCTCCTCCCACGAAAACGAGGAGAAGGAGGAGGAAAGTTCTCCCCCCAGCTAGGGGAGACAAGAAAAGGAAGGCCGTCTGACACGTCTTCGTCGTATCTATAATTTTTGATTGTTCCATGCCAATATTCTACAACTTTCATATACTTTTGGCAACTTTTTATACTATTTTTGGGACTAACATATTGATCCAGTGCCAATTCCTGTTTGTTGCATGTTTTTTGTTTCCTCGAATATCCATATCAAACGGAGTCCAAACGGGATAAAAATTGATGGAGATTTTTTTTTGGAATATATATGATTTTTTGGAAGAAAAATCCACGCGAGACGGTGCCCGAGGTGGCCACAAGGCAAGGGGGTGCGCCTGCCCCCCTAGGTGCGCCCCTGACCCTCGTGGGCCACCCATAAGGCAGTTGATGCCCTTCTTTCGCTGCAAGAAAGCTAATATCCGGATAGAGATCGTGTTAAAATTTCATCCCAATCGGAGTTACGGATCTCTGGGAATATAAGAAACGGTGAAAGGGTAGAATCCGGGAATGCAAAAACAGAGGGAGACAGAGAGACAAATCCAATCTCGGAGGGGCTCTCGCCCCTCCCATGCCATGGAGGCCAAGGACCAGAGGGGAAAACCTTCTCCCATCTAGGGAGGAGGTCAAGGAAGAAGAAGACGAAGGGGCCCCCTCTCCCCTTCTTTTCCGGTGGCGCCAGAACGCTGCCATGGCCATCATCATCATCACCACGATCTACACCAACACCTCCGCCATCTTCACCAACATCTCCATCACCTTCCCCCCTCTATCTACAGCGGTCCACTCTCCCACAACCCGTTGTACCCTCTACTTGAACATGGTGCTTTATGCTTCATATTATTATCCAATGATGTGTTGCCATCCTATGATGTCTGAGTAGATTTTCGTTGTCCTATCGGTGGTTGATGAATTGCTATGATTGATTTAATTTGCTTGTGGTTATGTTGCTGTCCTTTGGTGCCCATCATATGATTGTGCACGTGGATCACACCCTAGGGTTAGTTTTATGTTGATAGGACTATGTATTGGAGGGCAAGAGTGACAGAAGCTTCAACCTAGCATAGAAATTGATGCATACGGGATTGAAGTGGGACCAATATACCTTAATGCTATGGTTCGGTTTTACCTTAATGAACATTAGTAGTTGCGGATGCTTGCTAATAGTTCCAATCATTAGTGCATAGAATTCCAAGTCAGGGATGACATGCTAGCAGTGGCCTCTCCCACATAATACTTGCTATCGGTCTAGTAAAGTAGTCAATTGCTTAGGGGCAATTTCACAACTCCTACCACCACTTTTCCACACTCGCTATATTTACTTTATTGTTTCTTTATCTAAACAGCCCTACTTTTTATTTACGTACTCTTTATTATCTTGCAACCCTATCCAACAACACCTACAAAGTACTTCTAGTTTCATACTTGTTCTAGGTAAAGCGAACGTCAAGCTTGCGTAGAGTTGTATCAGTGGTCAATAGAACTTGAGGGAATATTTGTTCTACCTTTAGCTCCTCGTTGGGTTCGACACTCTTACTTATCGAAAACTGTTGCGATCCCCTATACTTGTGGGTTATCACCGCCCCGTCAGGGGAGGCCGAAGGGTCCAAGAAGCGAAGGACTCTCCTTCCGGACTGCTCCACGGCGGCCGCTTTTAGCGACGAGGAGTGGTTACCCAGGGACAAGCCCCTGGCGAAGTCGTAAGTATCTGGATACCATAATAGTTCTTGGTATGTTTTATGCTATTGCTTCTTATCATGTCGAACATGATCATGCAGCCCATCCAAAGCCCATATCGATGTATCCTCTTCGAATGAGTCTTCGGGCCTGTCGGAGATGAACAACGATTCACTCCCGACTGCCTCCTCCCCCCGTCCTACGGACGATGTCGAGGTGTTGTCTCAAAGGGTACTGAACCAAGGGGAGACAGTTCCGGAGGCGCCCCAAGGCGACATTCCGGATGCTGGGCGCACGGGGGGCAAGACTCCCATGGGTTCTAATTCCGGGGGAAACAAGTCTAGCCACCAGCCGAATACTGCGCCGGAACCTCCAGTGGTTCCAGATTCTGTCAGGCGACCCCCTGCCAAGGGGGACGAGCCGTCTGTGCCGATGGCCTCTGTCCATCCAGAGGCATCGGACAATTTGCTGGAAGCGCTTCGCGGTGCTTACGTCGACGAAGAGCACTACACTATCATGAGTGCGGTAGTCAAGAAGGTTTAGTCCGCGAAAAGCGGACTGACTGAAGCCTGTGCCAGCCTTCTAACAGGCTTTGAGGTAAATAATCAAGTTATGAGAAAATGTTACAGCATAGACAGTAGCCCCTGATGCTCTGTTTGGTGTTCGCAAAGAAAGGCCGAACAGAGGATCAAATAATAATCACAGGAGTCTAATCAGAATATGTCTATGTGAATAAGCAGGCTTCACTGTTGGCCGCTACCGCTCACACGGCGGAGGTCTCCGCACTGAAACGGGACCTTGAGCGGTCCAAGGAAGAGCTTGGCCTTACCAAGAGGCAGCTCGAAGAGAACAAAGGTAAGTAATACCTTGTCTGTTTATTGATAAAGAAAAAGGAAAACTGGTTGTTAGATCATAGGATCGTCATGAATTTTGCTAGGGGCCACGACCGAAGTGGCGGCCCTGAAGAAGGCGCTGTCCGAGGCCGAAGGCAAAGCGGCCAAGGAGCGCGCCGAGCGCGAGAAGCAAGAGGCCCGAGTCGGCGAGGTTCAGCAAGAGCTCCAGGAGTTTGTCAAGAAGTATGAGTCCTTGGAGCGTGACTCTAAGACGCAAAGGTCCCAGCTTGCGAAGGCCCTCGAGAATGCACAAAATGCCAAGGCCGAAGCCCAAAAGGCCCTCCAGGAAATTGAGGCGGTCAGGAACATAGCGGCGGGTAAGGCATTCATTATGAAAAGCAAGAATGTGAAGGAAACTTTCCTTTTACTTACCCGAATTCGGAGCTCTCCAGGAGCGTTCGCAGATCTACCCAGCAGTGTGTCGGATGCCGCGGAGTTCTACCGGGTCGAAGAAAGGAGCTCGACAGAGAAGTTATTCTGGTCTCAGTATACTGGGACCGAACATCCGATGCCCTTGAGCGACCAGTTGAAGCAACTGGTCGAGCTTCACAAGGCGGCCAAACTGGCATTGAAGGGCCTCATAGTCCGGATGTGGCCTGGCGAGTGTAACGCCCCGGATACAACTTTCCATAATTGTACTCCAACTCTTGCCTTTTCTGGAGATGCGATACGATATTTCTTCGTGGTTGGGTTTTGTTTTTCGTTTTGCATTTTGTTCATGTCATGCATTTCATATCATGTCATCATGTGCATCGCATTTGCATTCGTGTTCGTCTCATGCATCCGAGCATTTTCCCTGTTGTCTGTTTTGCAATCCGACACTCCTACGTCCTTCGGCGTCCCCTTTTGCCTCTTTTCGTGAGTGGGTGTTAAACGTTCTCGGAATGGACCGAGATTTTCCAAGCGGCCTTGGTACACCACCGGTAGACCGCCTTCCAAGTTTCGTGCCATTTGGAGTCCGTTTGATACTCCAACGGTTAACCGGGGAACCGTAAAGGCCTCATGTGTGTTGCAGCCCAACACCCCTCTAAAGTGGCCCAATAACCCATCCAAACCCCCTCCATCCTCTCGGTCGTTCGATCACGATCGTGTGGCCAAAAACTGCACCTCATTTGGACACTCCCACCTCCTTCTATGTATAAATATGTCCTCCCCGTCCAAAATTCATGGATAAACCCTAGCTCTCCCTCTCCTCGCGCCGCCGGACATGTCCGTCCGAGTCGGACGTGTCCGCGCTGCCGCCACCGGCGAATCACGGCCTGCCACGTCACGCCGGACGTCCCCGCCGCCGCGCCTCACCCGCCATCCCGCCAGGGCCCGCGCGGGGCCCCCGAAGCCCGTACCACCGCACCTCCTGGCCCGCGCATATCCGCCGCCCGGCCCGCGCGCGCCGCCCGTCCCCGCCGCCTGCCCGCCGGCGCCGCCATCGCTTCTCCAGCCCAGTCGCCGCCGCCTTGCGCCCTCCACCTCGCCCGCACCTCGCCTGCCCCGACGCCGAGCCCGCGCCGCCGCCTCCGCGCCAGCTCGCCGCCGACCGAGCTCACCGCCGCCTCCTCCTCGTCCTCTGTCGCCCAGCACCACCCGGAACCTCGCCAGAACAGCCCGCCGTCGCCGGAGAGTTGAACCGGCCAGATCCGGCCCGGGTGGATCAGATCCACCAGGTGCTCGAACCAAACGGTCACCCACGTCCGGGATCCCGCTGTCCGGCTTCCCTCCGTCCCGTTTTCGACGAAGGTAATTTTCTCTAAGTCCCCAGTTCCATACTTTTTCAAGCCCTGTTCATCATGCTATAACCTCTCATCTGTTGCTCCGTTTTGTGCGTGCAATATATCAAAATGTTCATCAGGTTGTGCTCTTCATTTTGTTCCAATGTGCCATGCTTGTTTGAGTCCATCTTGATGTCCAAATCGTTGATGCAAGAGTGCTATAAAATGTTAGGTGCTGATTCTTAGCAGAGTATGAGGATTTGTTATTTTTGCTACATTTGTTGTGTGCAGCATATGGACTTGAGCTCTACATGTATTTTGGTCTATGCCATGCCATCTTTACAGGGGTGTATGCCATGTATTTTTGTGATCTTTGTGGTGACTAGCACAAGCATGCAAAGTAGCTCTCGTGATATTGCTGATTTCAGGATCTCAGGATTTTGGCTAAGTCTTTGTCTGCTGTTATTTTTATGCCATGTATCCATATTGCTAAAGTGAGATCCATGCTTCTTTTGAGTATGTTTAGTAAGGATGATTTGGGCATATGGTTGTGCTCTATCCATCCATGTCCCTGTTTGCATTGATGGAGTGCCCAAGCATGACTTAATCTTGCTCTACTTTTGCTATAAAATGTTCCTCCCAGATTGTTTACATGTTAATCAATTTTGCCATGGTTGTTGTAGTTGATCCAAGCATGCTATAAACTTGTTCTTGCCATGGTTAGCTTCTTGAACATGTCTTCTTGCTGGTAGTATGCTTATCTTGTCATGCAATGCCTTGTGTTGAGTGAATTGAGCTCACAAACATGCCTTCATAACTCTGTTTTGCCATGCTCAGTTTTCTGCTAAGTCTGAAATCTGTTAACGAAACTTGCTATGTTTACATGGGTGCCATCATATCTTCTGATCCTTTTTGTCTTATGGTCAGTAAGGGACTTTTGTTCTATGCTTTGAGTAGATTCATGCCATGCCTTTGTTTCCTATGATCTGTTCCTGTAGCATGTTGTTTGCTTGCTCTAAACATTGCTTCCTGATGCTCATTCCTGGCATGTTAGTATTTTCACTAAGTCTGTGAAGCTGATATCTTTTGCTCTTTTGCCATGCTTGTTTGAACCTTCTCTTGTGTGATTTAGCCGTAGCTCAGTGTTCATCTTTTTTCAAGCATCTTGAGTAGATCACTGCCATGTGCTTTGTTGCTATCTTGGATTGCAGTAGCATAGTTTCTTGTTGCATTCTAGATAACATCGTGCTGTTAATCGCAGAATTGTGTCATTCTTGTTTTGCTTGCCATTTGCAAACCATGCATCCGATTCCGGTGATCTTTATATCGATTTTGACCGAAATCAACTCATCTTTCCAGCGGCACACTTAGTTTACCAAGTTGAGGCCTGGTTCAATCTTTTCCTTCCGGAGCACGCATATGCATTGCATATCACATCCCGCATATCATGCCATGTTTTGCATCATGTTGCTTGTGCATTGCACCATGATTGATTGTTGGTCCTTTTCTTGTGTTCTTTCTTTGGGTAGAGCCGGGAGACGAGTACGTGATCGAGGAACCCGTTGAGTACGCTTACGAGGATCAAGCTTTCGTCAACTGTGAGAACTTTGCAGGCAAGATGATCATACCCTCAAAATCACTTCTATCTTTGCTTGCTAGTTGCTCATCTTTTGCAATGTCGCGATACCTACCACTTGCTATATCATGCCTCCCATATTGCCATGTCAAGCCTCTAACCCACCTTTCCTAGCAAACCGTTGTTTGGCTATGTTACCACTTTTGCTCAGCCCCTCTTATTGCGTTGCTAGTTGCAGGTGAAGTTGAAGTTTGTTCCATGTTGGAACATGGATATTGTTGGGATATCATTATTATATCTTATTTAGTTTAATGCACCTATATACTTGGTAAAGGGTGGAAGGCTCGGCCTTATGCCTGGTGTTTTGTTCCACTCTTGCCGCCTTAGTTTCCGTCATACCGGTGTTATGTTCCTTGATTTTGCGTTCCTTACGTGGTTGGGTGTTATGGGAACCCCTTGACAGTTCGCTTTGAATAAAACTCCTCCAGCAAGGCCCAACCTTGGTTTTACATTTGCACTAACAACTTATCACCTTCCCTTGGGTTCTGCAGATTCAAGGGTCATCTTTATTTTAACCCCCTGGGCCAGTGCTTCTCTAAGTGTTGGTCCAACCTGAGCGATGTCCAGCGCCCCCTGGGCAACTAGGGTCTATGCCAACCCGACGTCTGGCTCATCCGGTTTGCCTTGAGAACGAGATATGTGCAGATCCTATCGGGATTTGTCAGCACATCCGGGCGGCTTTGCTGGTCTTGTTTTACCATTGTTGAAATGTCTTGTAACCGGGATTCCGAGTCTGATCGGGTCGTCTTGGGAGAAGGAATATCCTTCGTTGACCGTGAGAGCTTGTGATCGGCTAAGTTGGGACACCCCTGCAGGATTTTGAACTTTCGAAAGCCGTGCCCGCGGTTATGGGCAGATGGGAATTTGTTAATGTCCGGTTGTAGAAAACTTGACACTTAACTTAATTAAAATGAATCAACCGCGTGTGTAGCCGTGATGGTCTCTTTCCGGCGGAGTCCGGGAAGTCAACACGGTTCTTGTGTTATGCTTGAACGTAAGTAGTTTCAGGATCACTTCTTGATCACTTCTAGTTCACGACCGTGTGTGGCTTCTCTTCTCGCTCTTATTTGCGTATGTTAGCCACCATATATATATATGCTAGTGCTTGCTGCAGCTCCACCTCACAACCCTTTCCTACCCATAAGCTTAAATAGTCTTGATCTTGCGGCTGTGAGATTGCTGAGTCCTTGTGACTCACAAATACTTCCAAACAGTTGCAGGTGTCGATGATACCAGTGCAGATGACGCAACTGAGCTCAAGTGGGAGCTCGATGAAGATCGTGTTCGTTGCGTTGTTTCGTTTCCAGTTGATCAGTAGTGGAGCCCAGTTGGGGACGATCGGGGATCTAGCATTTGGGGTGGTCTTTCTTTATTTTGGTTCCGTAGTCGGACCTTGATTGTATTCTGGACATTGTAATGCTATACTAATGTATTGTGAGAAGTGGCGATTGTAAGCCAACTCTTTATCCCTTTCTTATTCAGTACATGGGATGTGTAAAGATTACCCCTCTTGCAACATGCCTACTATGCGGTTATGCCTCTAAGTCGTGCTCTGACACTGGGAGATATAGCCGCATCGTGGGTGTTACAAGTTGGTATCAGAGCCTTCCCCGACTTAGGAGCCCCCTGCTTGATCGAATCGCTGATGTTGTTGAGTCTAGAAGAAAATGTTTTGAGTCTTAGGATTATATATATCGGAGAGTAGGATTCTTTTTACTCCTGAGTCCCTTTGTCGCTCTGGTGAGGCCTCCTGACGTAGAGTTTTGACTCTTCTCTCCTCAAATTTCACTAAAAAAAATTAGGATCACGCGGGTATCTTTGAATCGTTTCGATGGTCGTCACAATTTTATCATTGCAATTCTGGAATACCTGGTTCGCCGACATCGAAAATCTCTTTTATGCAGTTGTTGGTGAGATAACCTCGACGCCACCCAGTACTGGGGCGGGAGTTCGGGAGTATTGCCATAACTCGTATAATGGATGCTTTTCGAAGGTTGAGGTAAATGATTTCCAAAGGTTTCTTGGTTATGTATTGAAGGATGGATACAGCTAGATGTAGGATCTGCTAGTTTTGGGTGAGATATTATGCTTCCCCTATATCCCCAACACCTGATTGCATAACCAAAAAGTTTCGGGAGTTTATAAGTGGAAATTCAAGTATCACGTAGGATATCTTTCCAACAGACACATGATACAATATGGGCTCTATCATATGTTTGCTCCGGCTTATTTTGCAAGCCAATCCTTTGTTTTGTTTTGGTTTGTGGTATTTGAGTTGCTTCGTTGTCAAATGCTGACTCCATACCTTTCCTAAGCGGTGTTCTCATATTTCTATGTGATTACTAATCCTTCATGATAATCGAGATTGTCATGTCAATCCTTTTCAACAGGCGTGTTTCTCTTCTAGTGGATCCGATCATTTTCAACATCCTCAAGACCAACTCAAAGTATTCTCAACGTTATTTGTTTCATTTGGCCCAAGTTGCCTTTGTTTTTCCCACCCTCCCACCCTTTTTCTTCAAGGACTCAAATTTCTTAATCAAGTATCCATCTTATGGATGTGAAGTCTCTTCATTCTTTCCAATCAAGGTTCTTATCCTTTGATTATCAAGAAGATCCTAAGGAAGCCTCAAGTTCGTCACTCTTCACTCGTTTTCTTCTCCGTTGGATCCAATTCAAGCTTTGTTGATCATATCCTTTTCCTCGTTTCGAATGCTTTACCATGCCGGTGCACCCCTGAATCGTTCACCTCTCGCTATTCATTTGTTCCGGAGTGTTGAAGATATCTCAGAAGATTTGTGTTTTCATTCCAAACCGTTCAAACTATTTTGAGGTGGTTATATCTCTCAAGCCATTTAATTCAACCGGCGCATTCTCTCTTTTAAATCATTTCAACGGTGTTTCTCTTGAGTGGGCCCTAACCCACAGGTCTTTTCCCAGGATCTTACCTGACTCTTCTAATTCTTTCTCAGATTTACTCTCAAATCCTTTTCCAAGTTTGATGTAAGAATGAATTATCATCGGTCATATGTATTTCTCCAAGATCTTTCAAATTCTTTTCATTGTTGGATCAACTTCTTCGCTTTTGATTCTCCCCGAGTGTCTAAACAATTCTCAGTGGTGGTTCTCGTCATCATTCTCAACTTTTGAAGACCGAAGAAGAGATTCTCCAAATCTTATCTGTTCTCTTGAAGATTAATGATTCTAGCTTGATGCCATCCTCTCATAACTGTTTTCGATTGTGAGAATTCTTTTCATACCCATCCGAAGCATTTCAGGAGTCTTTTCAGTTCGATTCTCCGAAGACCATCTTTTCGGGGTTATTCATCCCCGGCTTTCAGCTATTGTTCTCCAAATCTTACGGGTGCATTAATCAAGTACTCTCTGATCAACTCGCGATCTCCTTGTTCTCATGTATCTAAATTCGGTCAAGTGTGTTTGTTCATTTTCAAATTCTTACCGGTGATTCATCCCTTTACTACGTTCGTTTTTCAATTCTTATGGTGGTTCATTCAAGATTTATTTTCCTTCGTTATCATATCAATTTATTCATTGTTTCAATCCTACCGGTGGATCGTTGAAGACCTTCTCAAGTTTGTGTCATATCTATCTTAATCCTTTCTACGAGAATAAGTAGCATGCCAAATCCATTGTTTGTCATCAATCTAATTGGTGAAGGATGAGCATAATGTAGTTCTTATTCTTGTTTCATCGAGTAAATTCAATTCCTTATGTTATGTCATTCTTGACACTTTTCCTTCGTGTTTCATGATTTGCAAGTTGTCAAGAATGAGATAGCTAAACCCATCAATTCGTTCGAGCATGAGCTCTTCTCAATCCATCATTCTCTTTGTTGGAGTTATCTTGGGTTATACTTCACCTAAAGCTTTCCCTAAGGATTGTTACTATTTATGGTGATCATGAATGACCCAAGTTATTCATTTATCCTCCCGGTGAAATAAGTTTCTCGTCTCCTTGTTGATACCAATCCAATATATTGTTTCCGTTAGTGGCGGAATGTCAGCTCATAGTTTTGAGATGTTCTCCATAATCCCACTACAACCTTGTTCTTTTCGTTGTTGGTTTTCCAACAACTCCGTTCGACCCTTCTCTTAAAGATGCTTTTCAAGCTCATTTGAGGTAGAAGATGTTGTTTTCTCCTCTGTTCTTTTGATTCCATTCTTACTTTTGTTCCGAAGGCATTGTGATGTTGCTCTCTTCAATCATCATCTCGAATTGTGATGATCGTGTTCTTTTATGTTTATCCATTTAACCGGAGTGTTGTGTCCTATGCTCAAGTTCTTTTCATCTTATCAAGTCTCGTATATTTTTTCAACTGGAGTGCTGTCCGAATTTGTTCTTCCTTGTTCCTCTTTCCTAACGGAGTGTTTTCAACTTTGTCCATCTTTGTTGTATTCTTTTCTCAAAATGTTGAACCTCTCAAGGTTCGTTGGTTTCACTCTTTTGTCAAAGAAGCAACTTAGTTTTACCTCTTATCTTCCTCTTCCGTTTCCCTCTGGTGCCATCCTAGATCTCGGGACGAGATCCTCTCGTAGTGGTGGAGTGTTGTAACGCCCCGGATACAACTTTCCATAATTGCACTCCGACTCTTGCCTTTTCCGGAGATGCGATACAATATTTCTTCATGGTTGGGTTTTGTTTTTCATTTTGCATTTTGTTCGTGTCATGCATTTCATATCATGTCATCATGTGCATCGCATTTGCATTCGTGTGATATTTGAATGAATGTGCTAAGGATGTACTGACGTGCTCACCTTGTGGCAGAGGAATGTGCTAAGGATGCAATATTTGAATGAATGTACTCATGTGATCCTGTAATGTGAAACGAGTTCATGTGCGCTATGTAACGCTTGTTAATTTAAAATATTACCTTCTGTGCGGCCTCTTATAAAATTTGAGAGTTGGCCAATCGTCGGCTTCTGCCCCCATGTAACTAGTACTGAGGTGTTCGGGATAAACCTGATCACTCTTTATCCTAGTTTTGGGTCCTTCGAAGGAGGTGTTCAGCACAACGAACCAGGTAATCGGACTATAAAGCTTTATCACTCTCACTTAGCCATAGAAGTCTACAATTTTAAGTTTTGGCGAAGCCCCTAGTATTCGGAAGGTCGAACTTGGGGCGCAATGTACGCCTAAATCGGACAAGGCCGACTCCTCGCCCGAAGCGAAAAAAATCTTTAAGGATTTGAGACCTCTCGAACAGCGACCAGCTCTCGCCGCATCATGACAGTCAGTTTTCGGCTTTCTCTACTGAGGTGCTCGTCCGGAAGAACCGGGACACAATCGCAGTAGTTCTCCCAGTGCTACCTTAGCCGATATAGCGGAACGTAAGGTACCGAAACATGGGAGCCGGGCAAACCCAACTATTGACCCAAGACATGATTCGGAGCTGATGCATATAATGCTATAAATTCGGGGTGCCGCACTGTCGAAAGTGTTCGGACTTTTCATGCCATGTTATGGGGTACAATAAAGCCCCTGTCGCACTAGTCGTATCAGAATGTACGGGTGCGATTTGTCGTAAATAAGCAGACAGGGAAAAAAAGATAAAGGAATGCAATAATGAGCTGATGTTGTACATTGTTATTTAAATGATACGTCAAAGCGTATGCATACATGTAGTGCAATAAGTAAAAAATAGGACTATTTGACATGTCCTATCCAAGGTCAAGCTGCGTGTGGGTATGCAAAACAGGTATATCGATCGTTATCAGAGACCACCTGAGGATTCCCTTGTACGTCAAAGCTTCTTGCTACCTTGATGTTTCCTTCCCGTGACGGGTCCGATAATCAGACGATCGGAGAGGGCCTTCAGAGAATAGGGGCCTAAAAGGAAGAAAATTTTAAAGGTATATGGGTCCTGAAGCGGTTGAACCGCATTGTGGGCCGTGCCATGGTCGTGCATCCGCCTATGCCCATGGTATCTTGAATGCGTAATTATGTATGCGCGGCGCAAATTTCGCCGCTTGACTGGGACTAGGACGGATGCCGAATTGCTAGGCGATCTCTAAACGTGCCTGGCGATCCTCTTGCAGGGTACTCCAGACTCGCTTAAAGGTGTCCGAGGTCTTTTTCGCTGAATTGGCGGTTTGCCTCATGAGGCTGCTTTGCGCTTCTGCTATGAGGGCCATAGTGTGCTCCTCCGTGCGGAGCGAGCGTTCTGTGTTTTCGTTAACTGTTATAACCCCGCGAGGTCCTGACATTTTGAGCTTGAGGTATGCATAATGCAGTACCGCATTGAATCTGGCAAATGTGGTTCGTCCGAGCAGTGCGTGATAGCCACTGCGGAAGGGGACGATATCGAAGATTAACTCCATGCTTCGGAAGTTGTCCGGAGATCCGAAGACCACTTCTAGTGTGATTGAGCCCATGCAACAGGCCTCTACACCTGGGATGACACCTTTAAAGGTGGTTTTGGTGGGTCTGATCCTCGAGGGGTCTATACCCATTTTACACACTGTATCCTAATAGAGCAGGTTCAGGCTGCTGCCACTGTCAATAAGGAGTCGAGTGAGGTGAAATCCGTCAATGATGGGGTCAAGGACCAATGCGGCAGAACCACCATGACGGATACTGGTGGGGTGGTCCCTGCGATCGAAGGTGATCGGACAAGAAGACCATGGGTTGAACTTTGGGGCGACTGTCTCCATCGCATAGACGTCCCTCAGTGCACGCTTCCGTTCCCGCTTGGGAATATGGGTTGCGTATATCATGTTTACCGTTTTCACTTGGGGAGGAAATTTCTTCTGTCCTCCTGTGTTCGGCGGCCGGGGCTCCTCATCGTCGTCGCTATGCAGCCCCTTTTCCTTGTTTTCGGCATTCAACTTGCCCGCCTGTTTGAACATCCAGCATTCTCTGTTGGTGTGGTTGGCTGGTTTATCGGGGGTGCCATGAATTTGTCAGGAACGATCGAGTATGCGGTCCAAGCTGGACGGGCCCAGATTGCTTCTCTTGAACAACTTTTTTTGCTGACCGGATTTAGAGCCACTGAATCCGGCATTAACTGGCGTGTCTTCGGTGTTGTCGCCGTTGTTGTGGCGCTTGTGTCTGTTGCGACGTGGCTTGCCGTTGCTATCTTTGGCATCTGAATTGCCAGGATTTCTTGATGTGTTGTTGCTGCGAGCCAGCCAACTATCCTTGCTCGCACATAAGCGGGTCATTGATACGTCCATTTTGCGTCATGCTTTTATATCGATATTTATTGCATTATGGGCTGTTATTTCACATTATGTCACAATACTTATGGCTATTCTCTCTTATTTTACAAGGTTTACATAAGGAGGGAGAATGCTGGCAGCTGGAATTCTGGGCTGGAAAAGGAGCAAATATTAGAGACCTATTCTGCACAACTCCAAAAGTCCTGAAACTCCACGGAATACCTTATAATAAATAATGAAAAATCCTCGCCAAAGATGAAGTCCAGGGGGCCCACACCCTGCTCACGAGGGTGGGGGGCGCCCCCCTAGGGCGCGCCCCCTACCTCGTGGGCCCCCTGGTGGCTCTCTGATGACCATCTTCTCCTATATGAAGTCTTTCGTCAAGAAAAAAAATAAGTAGCAACTTTTCAGGACGAAACTCCGCCGCCACGAGGCGGAACCTTGGCGGATCCAATCTAGAGCTCCGGAAGAGCTGTTCTGCCGGGGAAACTTCCCTCTCGGAGAGGGAAATCATCGCCATCGTCATCACCAACGCTCCTCTCGTCGAGAGAGGGCAATCTCCATCAACATCTTCATCAGCACCATCTCATCTCAAAACCCTAGTTCATCTCTTGTATCCAATTCTTGTCTCCAAGTCCGGGATTGGTGCTAGTAGGTTGCTAGTAGTGTTAATTACTCCTTTTAGTTGATGCTAGTTGGTTTAATTGGTGGAAGATCATATGTTCAGATCCTATATGCATATTAATACCCCTCTGATTATGAACATGTTTATGCTTTGTGAGTAGTTATGTTTGTTCCTAAGGACAAGGGAGAAGTCTTGCTATTAGTAGTCATGTGAATTTGGTATTCATTCGATATTTTGATAAGATGTATGTTGTCTAGCCTCTAGTGGTGTTATGTGAACGCCGACTACATAACACTTCACCATTATTTGGGCCTAGAGGAAGGCATTCAGAAGTAATAAGTAGATGATGGGTTGCTAGAGTGACAGAAGCTTAAACCCTAGTTTATGCGTTACTTCGTAAGGGGCTGATTTGGATCCATATGTTTCATGCTATGGTTAGGTTTACCTTAATACTTTTGTTGTAGTTGCGGATGCTTGCAATAGAGGTTAATCATAAGTGGGATGCTTGTTCAAGTAAGAACAGCACCCAAGCACCAGTCCACCCACAAGTCAAATTATCAAAGTACCGAACGTGAATCATATGAGCCTGATGAAAACTAGCTTGACGATATTCCCATGTGTCCTTGGGAGCGCTTTTCCTTATATAAGAGTTT
Organism: Triticum urartu; assembly: GCF_003073215.2. NCBI lineage: Eukaryota > Viridiplantae > Streptophyta > Magnoliopsida > Poales > Poaceae > Triticum > Triticum urartu. The sequence goes on from NC_053025.1 coordinate 89,864,180, forward strand.
GTCCAGACTTGTCCTTTGCTACAAAAAGGATTGGGCCACCTTGCTGCACTTTATTTACTTTTGTTACTTGTTGCTCATTACAAATTATCTTATCACAAAACTATCTGTTACCACTTATTTTAGTACTTGCAGAGAATACCTTGCTGAAAACCGTTTATCATTTCCTTCTGCTCCTCGTTGGGTTTGACACTCTTACTTATCGAAAGGACTACGATAGATCCCCTATACTTGTGGGTCATCAGTCATGAGTGTCGTGAGGGCTGCCATGGACTTCGGCTTCTCTTGGCCGAGGTGTCGGGTGAGCCACTCGTCGCGAATGTTATGCTTAAATGCCGCTAATGCCTCGGCATCTGGACAGTCGACAATTTGGTTCTTCTCTACTCCTAATGGACGACTTGGTTGAATAGTCCCCCCCACTTTCAACCGGTTTATTTTCAACCGGTTTTTCTTCGTCCCACCTCCCACCACCCCCCTCCCACCGGTTTTTCTCTTTCTCGTCTGGCCGACAATACCCAACGTATTTATGGTAATCAATCACAATTAATCCACGTATGGTAAGGCTATAAATTTAGAAATCTCAAATATGATAATTATAGTAATAAATCAATCCATGTATGGTAAGGCTATAACTAAGGAAATTTCGAATATGGTAATTATCACCAGAATCAAAGCTTTCCAAAAAACTTCTTCTTGCCATACCCTAATCGTGACCTCCTCATCCTGAGGCATTATTTCCATCTATTTCTCAGCTGAATCAGAACTTTCCAAAACTTTGTCTGACTAAATCACAATTTTCCTTCCTTCCCTATCATCTCAGTCGAATCATGAGCTATAGGTAAGTCATTTCGTTCTCCACCTCGCACGGGTTGTACTGATTTTTATCATGGTTTGGCCCCCTGCCGTACAAGCCGCTCGAGTCCTCCTCCCTCGCTCAATTCCTCCACCCTATCTTCTTCTTCATGGTGAGCGACCCAGGCAACGATGCGTGCCCGTTATGCATCAGCGAGGAGGACCAGGAAACGTTGATTGCCAGCCCCGCGCTCGTCACGTGAACCCGTTCACCGTCAGGTCATGCTGGTGTGTTACGGGTGTAGGTGCACCTTACCTTAGCCATGGAGGTTTGCCGGTGGACAACGGAGGCCTCGCCATGGACACCAGTATCCCTCTCCTCTTCCTGCGCCCTACCTCTCCTTCCTCAGTCTCTACCTCTCTCTCTCTCTCTTTTTCTCTGTTCCAGGAGATCTGCAGCCGATGCCGCAGGCCCTGCCCGTTCGCTGCCGGTCACCTCGCCTCGCTGTTCGATCTCACCGCTGGATATGCACGACTCCGCCGCCCTGTGCCGTCCTCGTCGGGCACCATCATGGCGGCGCGAACACTGTATGCAGTGGCTACAATCAGCGGTGGATTCAACAGCGCGGTGGGCACTAGCGAGTAGCGACCCAGCGGGCAGCGGCTGTGCTGGCCGCTGTCTGCCGCCGAGGTGTAACGGCTCGGGCCCAGACTCCGAGTTCGTCATGGCGCTCCGCGCGACTTCCCTTGCGCCGGCTGACTCATGCATGCATCTACAATCTAACTAGCTAATTCCTCCCTTTGACTGCTATTTTCTCTGGTTGTACTGTTCCACAGCTTAGGGATCATCTACACAATCCATCGTCTCATGCATGCACAATCTAATTAATTTGTCTACTGACTGCAGTTTATGAATTGCTCCACAGATCATTTATAGAGATGATTTCAGACTTAGAAGTGTTGAGGTCATGATGCTCTAAATCGTTTTGAAGTTGTATTCACGACATCATGATGCTCTAAATGAAATGAAAATTTGATGGATTCAAGAAGAAAAAGGTCAGGTATGTTTAGTATGCACTACAGTAGAAATTTCACTCGTGGTCATCTTGGGATACTTGTACATGCTTGGTGTTACAATAATTCTACTAATTAATTCCATGAAAGTGCTGAAATTTGCTCAGTGAACAAGAAACCCACTGGGTAACATATTTGGACGCCATACAAGTGGATCTGCATTTTTTCATCAAGGTGTTGTCAAATCTTTTAATTTGCATCATCGCTCTTGAAAAATTAGTTTTCATAGAGATTTATCTTTGATCTGAACATTTTGAACTTTCTTTTTTGCATAACCTTGATAAAAGGATTGACAACAAATAATCAGAGAAGACTAGCCAACGAGATGAGGAGATGAGGAGAGGAAAGAAGTGAAAAGAGACAAATACAGTATGATATATCAATTAGAAGTCGTAGCCAATGCACATCTTTCTAAATATATCTTTATATGATTGGTCACAAGTTGTAGTGGTAGTGGTAGTAGTATATATTCACTATAATTTTGTATGAAATCCACATTAAAAAAAATCACACATAAATCACAACCATTGCGTGCCAAAAACCACAACTCTTACCATATTTCATAGGGTGCTATCATTTTTCATGTTTGTTGTTGTATGAGAATATTAAATTTATAAATGATTATTAAATGTATGAGAATATTAAGAATATTAACATGATTAATATTGAAATCTTAAAGTTAACATGATTAATATTGAACTCTTACCATATTTTCATATGTCACTTGATATGTATGAGAATATTAAATGTATTATTAACATGATTAATATTGAACTCTTAAAGTTAATGTGGCCCCGTTGCAATGCACGGGCGTTCTTCTAGTTTTAGTTAAGAACTGAGTCCAGAATTTCCTAGCTGATTCCCCTGGCTGTTGGGTTATGTGACTCAAGTCATAAGCATCCAGTGGTCGCACATAAGTGCCTTGGAAGTTATCAAGGAATGTGTCTTCCAAGTTCTCCCAACTGCCAATGGAGTTTGCCGGCAGGCTATTCAGCCAATGCCGAGCCGGCCCTTTGAGTTTTAGTGGGAGGTACTTGATGGCATGTAGATCGTCACCACGAGCCATGTGGATGTGGAGGAGGAAATTTTCAATCCATACCGCGGGGTCTGTTGTACCATCGTATGATTCGATGTTCACGGGTTTAAACCCTTCTGGGAATTCGTGATCCATTACTTCGTCGGTGAAGCATAGGGAGTGTGCGGCACCTCTGTGTCGGGCTATATCATGACGCATTTCATACGAGTCTTGTCTGTTGTATTCGGCCCGGCCGGATTTTCTTTTAAATATATCCGGCGTGACGGTCGTCGTCACGCGTTGGGGGGCGCCCCCGTGATCCGTAGATCGATCTTGTGTGTCCTGCTTTGTTTTCCAATACGTCTCGCAGGTCCTGCGTGTTGCCCTGGGCCTTGGTGTTTTTGTTTGACTCGCGACGGGGTGCGGGCTGGACTACGGGCTGATATGCCGCTTTGTCTCGGCCACGAGGTGGCTGGTCAGCCGCATCATATGCTGGTAGTGTAGGCTTTAATGCTTCCTCCTCGAGTTGGGGTAGCAACCTGCGCTTTGGGTAACTTTTGGTTGGGCACTCGAGCTCGTATTCCTCGGCTGCCAGCACCTCGGTCCATCTATCCGCTAGCAGATCTTGATTAGCTTGAAGCTGTTGTTGCTTTTTCTTCAGGCTTTTTGTTGTGGCTATAAACCGGCGCTTGAAGCGCTCCAGCTCGATGGGATCCTCAGGCACAATAAATTCTTCATCGTCGAGGCTCACCTCGTCTTTGGAGAGGGGCATGTAATTGTCATCCTCTGATTCTCCGTCTGCCGCCTGTTCCTTAGGGCTAGCTTGCCCATCCTCCCGCTCGAAGCCTGGCTGGAGGGGATTGTCTTCTTCTTTGGCACTATCCGCAGCGTTATTGTTTGTTGTGCCGGTATCACTGCTTTTGCTATGGCGGGGCTTAAAGCGGCGCCGATGACGCTGGTGCTTAGATTGCTTCTTAAGGGGATTATCCTCCGTTGCCTTATTGCCATCGCTTTCTTTGGGGGTGTCCACCATGTATATATCATATGATGAGGTGGTTGTCGAGCGCCCTATGGGCGTTGGTTCCTGTTCTTCTCCTGCATCGTCGTCCATACCGTCGATGTCTTCGGAGCCGAAATCAAGCATGTCGGTTAGTCATCGACAGTGGCTATTAAGTGGGTGGTGGGTGGGGAATGAATTTCTTCGTCGTCCGCTTCCCACTCAAGCCGGACATAGTTCGACCAAGGGTCTCCTGACAAGGAGAGAGACCTCAATGAATTTAGCAAGTCGCCCAAGGGCGAGTGCTGAAAGATATCCGCAGAGGTAAACTCCATGATCGGTGCCCAATCAGATTCGATAGGCACGGACGCAGGCGGTTCGGAGGCTGTGGCCGGGGACGAATCCAAGGGTCCGGCAACACAAGCCTCATAGGAGGTGAAGTCAGTATTTGGCTCTATCGCCGCTGGGTGTGCGGCCTCCGTGGCGGGGTCCATCCACCCGTCCTCGGACAGCACGATCTGCTCCAGATTGAAGGCCGGAGTAACTATAGGTGTGATCTCCCGAACACCGTCCGGCGGCAGAGCTAAGTCATGCTCGTCGCGACTGTGCGGCGCACCTGACATGGGCTCGAATCCGTCGAAGATCAAGTCTCCGCGGATGTCAGCAGTATAGTTCAAGCTTCCAAATCTGACCTGATGGCCAGGGGCGTAGCTCTCGATCTGCTCCAGATGGCCAAGCGAGTTGGCCTACAGTACGAAGCCGCCTAATACGAAGATTTGTCCGGGGAGAAAAACCTCACCCTGGATCGCATCGTTGCCGATGATCGAAGGATCCATCAAGCCTTATGGTGACGACACAGTGGAACTCTCAATGAAAGCACCAATGTCGGTGTCAAAACCGGTGGATCTCGGGTAGGGGGTCCCGAACTTTGCGTCTAAGGCGGATGGTAACAGAAGGCGGGGGACACAATGTTTACCTAGGTTCGGGCCCTCTCGATGGAGGTAATACCCTACTTCCTGCTTGATTGATCTTGATGATATGAGTATTACAAGAGTTGATCTACCACGAGATCATAGAGGCTAAACCCTAGAAGCTAGCCTATGATTATGATTGTTCTCGTCCTACGGACTAAACCCTCCGGTTTATATAGACACCGGAGGGGGCTAGGGTTACACAGAGTGGGTTACAAGGGAGGAGATCTACATATCCAAATTGCCAAGCTTGTCTTCCACGCAAAGGAGAGTCCCACACGGACACGGGACGAAGTCTTCAATCTTGTATCTTCATAATCCAGCAGTCCGGCCAAAGGATATAGTCCGGCTGTTCGAGGACCCCCTAATTCAAGACTCCCTCAACTTCCAAGGAACATATGTCCGGCCACCCGATGCCGACGACTTAAGCCACATAGTTCAACAACCTGGAGAATCAGCCAGAAAATTCTGGACTAGGTTCCTAACCAAAAAGAACCAGATCATTGACTGTCCGGATGCCGAAGCCCTAGCGGCCTTTAAACACAGCATCCGTGACGAATGGCTAGCCCGCCACCTCGGCCAAGAAAAGCCAAGATCCATGGCAGACCTCACGGCACTTATGACCCGCTTTTGCGCGGGAGAAGATAGTTGGTTGGCTCGTAGCACAAACACAACCAATGAAGCAGGCCCCTCCGAGGTCAAAAATAGCACCAGCAAGCTCCGGCGCAACAGACACAAACGCCGAAGCAATGGTGATAACACTGATGACACCACAGTTCACGCCGGATTCAGCGGCTCCAAATCCGGCAAGCGAAAGAAACCCTATAAAAGGAACGGCGGAGGACCATCCAGCTTGGACCGCATACTCGATCATCCTTGCCAAATACGTGGCACCCAAGAGAAACCGGCCAACCACACTACCAGAGATTGTCGGGTCCTTAAGCAAGCCGACAAGGTAAATAGCGGAAACAAGGAAGGGGACTCGCAGAGCGAGGATGAAGACGAGGAACCTCGGCAGCCGAACAGAGGGGGGGCAGAAGAAATTCCCGCCTCAAGTCAAAACGGTGAACATGATATACGCTACATACATCCCCAAAAGGGAGCGCAAGCGCGCACTTAGGGACATTTACGCGGTAGAGCCAGTCGCCCCAAAATACAACCCATGGTGATCATTCCCGATCACCTTCGATCTAGTGATCACCCAACTAGTATCCGTCACGGTGGTTCGGCCGCATTAGTACTGGACCGAATCATCGACGGATTTCACGTGACACGAGTCCTAATGGACGGTGGTAGCAGCCTCAACCTGCTCTATCAGGATACAGTATGCAAAATGGGCATTAAATCCTCACGAATCAAGCCCACAATTACTACCTTTAAAGGAGTTATACCAGGCGTAGAAGCCCGCTGTAAGAGCTCGGTCATGCTGGAGGTGGTCTTCGGTTCCCCGGATAACTTCCGAAGCAAAGAACTAATCTTCAATATCGTCCCCTTCCGTAGCGGCTACCATGCACTGCTCGGACGAACCACGTTCGCCAAATTCAACGCGGTGCCACATTATGCTTATCTCAAACTCAAGATGCCCGGTCCACACGGCGTCATTATAGTAAATGGAAACACGGAACGTTCCCTCCGTACAGAGGAACATACCGCAGCCCTAGCAGCAGTGGTACAGAGCGGCCTTCTAAAGTGGAACCATAATTCGGCCGCCGAACCCCTGGACATCGTCAAGAAGGTCCAGACTACACTGCAAAAGGGCAGTTCGGTTCGTCAAGAGCTGAATTAGTAAATTCAGCCTCCGTCCCAGCCCCAATGAGGAAGGAGGCACATGTGCCATGTGTACATAATTACGCACTCAAACATCATGGGTACTGACGGAGGCATAACTCGCTCGCGATCCACAGTGCGGCTTGACTGACCCTGAGATTCACACGCCTTTTTTTCTCTTTGTATTATCACGGATCTTTTTTTCTTTTTGAGGTCTATACGGACGACCCGCTTACAGAACACACCAAGGCGGCAAGAAGCTCTGGCACACAAGGGAATTCCCAGGTGGTCTCTATTAAACGATTACCATACTTGTTTTACATACCCGCACGTAGATCGGCCTTGGTTGCAACATGTCAAATAGCTTCACTTGCTTATCACATTACTCGCACAAAGTATGCCTCGACGTACTAATTACATCACAATGGTGACGTCAGCTTATTACTTAATTTTTCCTGTTTCCTCACCTTTGTGTATATTATATATTACACGCGTACACTATGGTACATATTACTGCGCCAGGGGCTTCATTACACCCAGTTCTACGGCAATAAAAGTCCAAACCCTTTTTTTCAGTACAGTTCGGCAACTTATAGCACTATATGCATCAGCTCCGAATCATGTCTTTGGTCAATAGTTGGGTTGCCCGGCTCATGTGCTTACTGTCGTGGTTCTAAGCCTGACAGTAGAATAGGGGGGTAGGAATGTAGAGGCAAGATCCTAGCTATGGAGGAGTTGTACACGCGAGTTTTACGAGTTCAGGCCCTTCTCGGAGGAAGTAGCAGCCCTACGTCTCGAAGCCCGGAGGCGGTCGACTGGATATATGCGTGTGAATTACAAAAGGTGCGAACCCTTGTCCCAGAGGAGGAGGGTGGCTTATATAGATTGCGCCAGGACCCCAACTCCCCTCCGTTACACAGGGTTCAATGTTCATAAAGGAGGACGTTACCGGTAATGTCTGGAGTAAAGTGCTATAAATGATTATTAAAGCTATGACTTAAATCCTGACCATTGTGGAGTGAGTGGCTTCACATCTTCTGGTGGTCAAGTGGTTGTTCGCATGGTCGAGTGTCTTCAAAGCTGTCGAGTGGAACATAACTTCAAGGTCGAGTGGATGATGACCTCTCTTCGACTGCTTCTAGTTCTTTTAGAGATGTCCTTGGGGAGGGTATCTTGGACAGATCCATGACCCTACCCTAGGTACATAACTTCGTCATTAGCCCCCGAATGGATCAGCGTTTGAGTGGGGAAGGAGTTGAGAACACTTCCGACTCATTCTTCGTGCTGTGAGTATAACTTGTTCTGGAGCCATGAACTGAGGAGACAATGCCAACTTCTTCTTCAGTCGCCTTGGTCCATTCTTGATTTTGTCGAGTGAATTTTCACGGTAGAATTCCGAATGATAATGTAGAGGAAGTTTTCAGTCTGACAAGTTGCTCTGCTCTCCGCAGATTTCGCGGGATTCGAATTTCGGGAAGCGCGCCAGACGGGTGGGGCCGTGGTAATCAGGACGGATTAGGCAAGTCTCCTCGATCTTCGTGCCACCTTTTTCGCCACGTATTGCGCATGTGACTGTTGCGGGATTTGTTTAGATCGTCTGGGCCTACCAGTCAGTCACTCGGGGAACGACCTTATAAAAGGCACCAGACCGGGTCTCTGCCCCGTGCGCTCCCATACTCTTTTCTTCTTCCTTCGACCTCTCCGCCACGCTCGCCCCTACTCTCGTCGCCGAACCCTCGCTCGAACTCGTTCCGCCGTCATGGGAAAAGAGAAGACGGTGGCGCTGGAGCGCGCAAAGAAGGCGACCATGAAGGCGAAGGGCAAGCGGACCAGCCGGGGCGGATCCTCGTCGAGATCCGGCCTGCCACCGGGCTGGATCCAGGGCGACTGGATCCGCTTGACGATCAGCCAGGACGACCTCGATGACCTGGTGGAGGGGGGACTGATCCCCCACAAATCGGTGCGGCTCCTGGGGAACGAGACCGAGCCGCAGCCAAGGGAGGGTGAGTGCGTTCTCCTCGCCACCCACGTCGATCGCGGGTTTTCTCTGCCTCCCCATCCTTTCTTTCGGGGCTTTTTGAACTTCTTTGGGGCTCAGCTCCACCACTTCACTCCAAACACCATAGTCTATCTGGCTGCTTTCGTGTCAATGTGTGAAAATTTCTTGGGCTGTCGACCACACTGGGGTCTTTTCAAACACATCTTCACCTGCCGCTCCCAGTCGGTCAAAAAGGCCAATCCGAGTGATGAGAGGACGCACGTGATCCAGATGTGCGGGGGCCTGGGGATCCAGATGAGGAACAAGAGCACCTTCCCAGCAATGATCCTTACCGACTCGGTCCGGGGCTGGTAGTCGACTTGGTTTTACTGTAAGGACCAGCCGACCCCGGGTCAGTCGACTGGACTTCCTCCCTTTTCTCTGGCTCGAGTGGAGAAGCCCTCCTCCATGAAGGTGGTCCCAGAAGAGAAGGCGCAGGTCAAGGTGCTGGTCGAGCGGGTCTTCCACCTCGTCCGCGACGGGGTGACTGGGATGGACCTGCTGGAGGTCTTTCTCGATCGACGCATCCAACCGCTTCAGGCTCGTGATCATCCGTTGTGGATGTACTCTGGACTCGAGGACTCCACTCGGATCCACCCGGAGGACGTCAGTGAGGACATCTTGGAGAAGTGGATGATGGGAATCACCAGCAACAAAGACAACCCCCGGGGGTCTAGGAGGGTGATTCCATTTGACCACCCGCGCCAGCTGGAGCAGGTATGATTCTGTTTTACCAAGTATCTTTTCGATTCACTGTGTGACACCTTGTTGATGGTCGACTGAATTTCTTCTGATCATTGTCTTTCCAGGCCCTCGTTGACATGTACTCGATGCCCAATGGAGTGCAGGAGCAAGACGTCGAGGAAGGAGCGAGCAGGGGCGAGAGCGGCGAGTGGTGCTCGGATGCCGAGGAGGAAGAGGAGAGCGACGAATCGACTGAAGGCGAAGAGGTCGACTCGCCTCCTCGCAGGGAGAGGAGATCCAAACATGCTCACGACCCGGTGAGCACTCCGGACCTGGTGACTACGCCGACTGGGGAGTCTTCGAAGCGTCCCAGGACGTCTTCCCCAGCACCGATTGAGAAGGCTCCGAAGCAGCCCAAGGTTGTGCCGCCTCTAGCGCCAAAAACACCGAAAGCCACCTCCTCCAAACTGCCAAAAGCTCTGCCCAGGATCAAAGTGACCATCCCTACCATCTCCGGGTAATCATCTGACTTGTTTTTTTGTGTCGACTCGAACAACAAAACATAGCCGACTAGGTGCGGGTCTTTGCAGTGTTGCTACATCAGGAACCTCTTCTCTCTAGTACCGAGACGAGGAGATGGACGATGCGATCACCTCCAACCCAGGTAAAAACTCTTATGATCTTGCTCTTGGCTACTCGGTCGATTGAATTCTAGCGGTTTACTTTAGAGTCGATTGATCTTCTCCGCAGCTCCGCCCAACATCATCGATCTCCCAGATGACGATGAAGATGTGGCTCTTAGGCCCCGGAAGAACAAAAAGGCGACGGCTGGTAAGGTGTCTCAGCAGGGACCAACGACAACACCAACCGTCTATCAATCTGAAGACGCGGGCGGGGCCTCTGTAACCTTTGATGTACCCTTGTTGAGTGAGCGCCCCACACCGTCGACTGTACCGGTGATTCCTTCAGTCGTCCCATCTCACGCCTCGGAGGTCCAAGCTGCTGCACCTGGGTCGTCTGCTCTCTTCTTCACCAGCTACCCCGTTCCGGACAACCAGTCGGAAGCAGCTGCGGAAGCCATCCGATAGGTTGACGTGATGATGGAGCGGATGAAGACGGTGCATGAGAATAGCCAGGCTGCCTACGACGCCAGCGCTGCTCTCCCGACCAATGTCCAGGTAAGTAGACTTTTCGACTGCCCTTGTTCTATCAGGATATGTTGCCCGAAAAATTTTCTTCTATACAATCTCCTGTTGTTTGCGTCGAATCAGTGCACCCACTGGGTGTTTTGTTGTCTTCGGTAGTTGCGTTCTTCCACTCGGTCTGGGCGAGTAGGATCTGAACTGGTGAGGGCACGCTAAGTGCACCCACTGGGTGTAGTCCCCGAGACCGCAGTCGACTGCTGGCAGTCGACTAGGGTCTGAGTTCTACCTTCCTTTCTTTTCTTCCACTCGACTCGAATAGACTGGTCGAGTAGGATCTGAACCGGTGGGGGCACGCTAAGTGCACCCACTGGGTGTAGTCCCCGAGACCGCAGTCGACTGGGGTCTGAACACTGTTTTTTTATACTCGATCCGGGCGGACTGATCGAGTGGGGTCTGAATCAGCGGGGGCACGCCAAGTGCACCCGCTAGGTGTAGCCCCCGAGACCGCAGTCGACTGTGTGTGGTCGGATGGGGTCTAAGCGAACTTCTTTGAGTTTTATCCACTCGGAAGTGAACAACCTTTGATCTTGTTGATTGACACGTCTTTTGCCTTCTGCAGAAGTCTTGTACTCTCATTTCCAAGTTTGCTGAACTTGAGGAGAAGCAGAGGCAACTCAACCTCGACTTGGAGTTGGCCCGGCAGAATCTGAAGAAAGCTCAAGACGAAGCTGCTGGTATGGAAGGTAACTGCCTGTCGACTGTTTTTTTAACACATTTCTTCGAGCTCTTGTCTGATCCTATTGCTTCTTTGGCAGAGAAAATGAAGTTGGCTCTGAAGAAGAAGGACTCGGACCTCGCCGCTGCACAGAAAGAAGCCCAAGACAAAACTGCCCTCGCAGACCGGAAGCTGGCTTCAGTCGAAACACTGGAAGGGGAGGTGACCAAGCTGAAGTCCTGTCTCAACGAGTCTAACCGAGAGGTGACTCGTCTAAAGAAGCACAAAATTACTCTGAATGAAAAGTGGAGTCTGCAGTCCACAAGAGGAATGACACGGAGGCTTATTTGAGAACTCTCGCCAAGAAGCTTTATCTTATGCTGGAAGGTATTTCTTTTAGACCGACTGTGTTGATGCTTGCGAACGGATCCTATCCGGTCGACTCACTAATTTTCGGCTGCAGAATTCTGCCAAGACTTTGACGAGGAAACTGGAAAGGTCGAGACGGGTCTAGACCCTATCGCTTCTCCAGTTTGCGACGAAACTGCAATGAACATGCTCCGACTGGAGTCTCGTGTCGCCAGCGTCACAAGCTACCTCGCGCGCCTGAAGGAGGCAGTCTCATAAGTCGACTCATTGCTCTGGCCAAGGGCGACGCTTCAAAATGACCTAGAATCCCTGATGGCTCGACTCAACGAGATCCCCGACCGAGTGCAGGAATGGAAGAAGTCCTGCGCCCGGTGTGGTGCTGACGTGGCGCTGTCTTTGGTGCGAGTCCACTGCAAGGAAGCTCGTGAAGACAAGCTGGCGGCGATCAAGGTTGCTAACACGAAAAAGCATGACTTCCAGTCCTTCATGGAGACCTTCATCGTTGCTTCCACTCGGATCGCGGATGGGATCGACCAGGACGAATTCGTCGAGCCTGCCAGCCCTCCTCCTGCCGAGTGAACAAACTTATGAGACTTGAATCTGCTTTAAATTCACCTCGGAATGCCGAGTGGTTGCTGTAACTGTTAAACTCCTTTGGGCTTGATGCTTGAATACTTTTGGTTTGCTGCTTGGAACCTTAGGATTTATCCGAATTTGGTTTATTTCCGAGTATGCTTGTGTTTTGCCTTCAAGTGGACTTTGTTCTCTGCTCGGAATAGTCTTTGCGCCGGAGAGGCAGTTCTGAGATGGCGACTCCAGTCGACGTGCGCTTTGTCGCCCTTGCGGATAGGGATGGAGCGCACATTGTACTTGTGGCGTAGTCCCGAAGGAGGAGGTTGCAGTCGACCTGCACCTCGTCATCCTTGCGGATAGGGATGGAGCGCACGTTGTACTTGTGCCATAGCTCTGAAGGAGAAGGTTGCAGTCGACCTGCACCTCGTCATCCTTGCGGATAGGGATGGAGCGCACATTGTACTTGTGTCGTAGCTCCGAAGGAGAAGGTTGCAGTCGACCTGCACCTCGTCGTCCTTGTGGATAGGGATATGTTTCGAACTTAGGCGAGTACTGGACTGCACCTAAGTCTCCGAGTGAGAGAGCTTAGGCGAGTACTGGACTGTAGCTAAGCCCCCGAGTGGGAGGGCTGCTCTCCACTTGGTAGGATTTTACAAACTCAGGCTAGGCAAGTACTGGACTGCAGCTAAGCCTCCGATTGGGATGGCTGCTCTCCACTCGGTAGGATTTTACAAACTCAGGCGAGTACTGGACCGCCGCTAAGCCTCTGAGTGGGAGAACTTTGGCGAGCACTGGACTGCAGCTGAGCCCCCGAGTGGGGGGACTGCTCTCCACTCGGTAGGATTTTTTCAAACTTAGGCAAGTGTTGGACTGCAGCTAAGTCTGCTGAGTGAGAGAACTTAGGCAAGTGTTGGACTGCAGCTAAGTCTGCTGAGTGAGAGAACTTAGGCGAGTACTGGACTGCAGCTAAGCCCCCGAGTGGGAGGATTGCTCTCCACTCGGTAGGATTTTTTCAAACTTAGGCGAGTGCCGGACTATAGCTAAGTCTCTTGAGTGAGAGAACTTAGGCGAGTACTGGACTGCAGCTAAGCCCCTGAGTGGGAGGATTGCTCTCCACTCAGTAGGATTTTACAAACTCAGCCGAGTACTTGACCGCAGCTAAGCCTTCGAGTGGGAGAACTTAGGCGAGCACTGGACTGCAGCTGAGCCCTCGAGTGGGAGGACTGCTCTCCACTTGGTAGGATTTTTTCAAACTTAGGCGAGTGTCGGACTGTAGCTAAGTCTCCTGAGTGAGAGAACTTAGGCGAGTACAGGACTGCAGCTAATCCCCCGAGTGGGGGGATTGCTCTCCACTCGTTAGGTTTTTTTCAAACTTAGGCGAGTGCCGGACTGCAGCTAAGTCTCCTGAGTGAGAGAACTTAGGCGAGTATTGGACTGCAGCTAAGCCCCCAAGTGGGAGGATTGCTCTCCACTCGGTAGGATTTTTTCAAACTTAGGCGAGTGTCAGACTGCAGCTAAATCTCCGAGTGAGAGAACTTAGGCAAGTACTGGACTGCAGCTAAGCCCCCGAGTGGAAGGATTGCTCACCACTCGATAGGGTATTCTTTCGAACTTAGGCGAAACGGATTCGCAGCTAAGCCTCCCGAATGAGAGGCTTGCTCGTCATTCGGTAGGATTTTCTTTCGAACTTAGGTGAAATAGATTCACGGCTAAGCCCACCCACTGGGGGATTTCAAAGGTAAATAAGAACAACAACAATCGTACGAGAGGACTGTAAAGCTCTTGTCTTTGGTAAACAAATTACAAAGGTGTTTCTTATTACATTTTATTCAAACGAGTGCTTAAGTATAAAAGGGGTGAAGCAGCTCCGCGTTCCAGGCTCGTGGCTCGTCCTTCTGATGCTCAACACTGTAAAGATGGTATGCTCCATTGTGGAGAACTTTGGTGACGATGAAGGGGCCTTACCAAGCCGGGGCGTGCTTGTGTGGTTTCTGTTGATCCACTCGAAGAACCAGGTCTCCTTCTTGGAAGGCTCGACCTCTCACATTTCTGGCATGGAATCGACACAAGTATTGCTGATAGATGGTCGACCGGATCAAGACCATCTCTCTTTCCTCCTCTAGGAGATTGACTGAATCTTGTCGGGCCTGCTCTACTTGTTCTTCGGAGAAAAGCTCGACTCAGGGTGTGTTGTGGAGCAGGTCACTTGGTAGAACAGCTTCGGCTCCATAGACCAAAAAGAAAGGAGTTCGTCCAGTCGACCGGTTGGGAGTTGTCCTCAAACCCCACAGAACTGAAGAAAGTTCATTGACCCAAGCGCCTGCTACGTGTTTGAGATCACGCATCAGTCGGGGTTTCAATCCTTTGAGAATTAGGCCATTGGCTCTTTCTGCTTGTCCATTCGACTGCGGGTGAGCGACTGAAGCATAGTCGACTCGTGTGCCTTGAGAAGCGCAGAAAGCTCTAAACTCATCGGAATCGAAATTCAATCCGTTGTCAGTGATGATGATGTGGGGGACTCCATATCTGAATGTCAATTCTCTGATAAAACTGACAGCGGTGCTGGCTTCAAGATTCTTGATAGGTTTAGCTTCGATCCATTTGGTAAACTTGTCGACTGCAACAAGCACATGAGTGAAGCCGCTCCTACCAGTTCTCAGTGGTCCAACCATATCTAGTCCCCAAACAGCAAAGGGCCAGACGAGGGGAATGGTCTTTAGGGCTGACGCTGGCTTGTGAGACATGTCGGAGTAAAACTGGCAGCCTTCGCATCTGTCAACTATATCTTTCGCCATTTCATTTGCTCGTGGCCAATAGAATCCGGCTCGGTATGCTTTAGCCACGATGGCCCGAGAGGATGCATGGTGACCACAGGTCCCCGAGTGGATGTCATTGAGGATCATTCGACCTTCTTCTGGCGTTATGCATTTCTGACCGACCCCAGTCACGCTTTCCCTGAACAACTGTCCTCTTATCACAGTAAAGGCCTTGGATCGACGAACGATCTGCCGAGCCTCTTCTTCGTCTTCTGGGAGTTCTTTTCTGAGGATGTACGCAATGTACGGCACTGCCCAGTCGGGTGTGATGACCAGAACCTCCATGATCAGGTCGACCACTGCTGGGACCTCGACTTCAGTCGGATCTGTGGTGCTCTTAGGTTGCGGCGGCTCTTCAGTAAAAGGATCTTCTTGAACGGTCGGTGTGTGAATATGTTCCAAAAACACATTGCTGGGAATGGCTTCTCTCTTGGAACCTATCTTTGCCAAGTCATCGGTTGCTTGATTTTTCAGTCGGGGTATGTGATGGAGCTCTAACCCCTCAAACTTCTTTTCCAACTTCCTCACCGCGTTGCAGTAACCAGTCATGGCTGGGCTTCTGACGTCCCACTCCTTCATCACTTGATTGACTACCAAATATGAGTCGTCGTAGACCATAAGGCGACGGACGCCGAGTGAGATAGCCATACGCAACCCATACAGGAGTGCTTCATATTCAGCTTCATTATTGGAGGAATCAAAGTGAATCTGGAGGACATATCTGAGCTTGTCTCCTCGGGGGGATACCAGAATCACCCCAGCACCGGAACCATTCAGCATTTTGGATCCATCAAAGAACATGGTCTAGTGCTCTAAGTGAACTTGAGTCGGCAGTTGTTGTTCAATCCACTCGGCGAGGAAATCTGCTATTGCTTGGGACTTAATAGCTTTCTTTGCCTCGAACTTGATATCTAAGGGAAGGAGTTCAATCGCCCATTTTGCCACTCGACCAGTTGCATCTCTGTTGTGCAGAATCTCTGACAATGGAGCGTTGTTGACGACTGTAACAGAGTGATCAGAGAAATAGTGTGCAACCTTCTTCGTGGTCATGTAAATTCCATAAACGAGCTTCTGATAGTGCGGATATCTCTGCTTTGACGGAGTCAGAACTTCAGAAATATAATAAACTGGGCATTGAACTTTGTAGGTTTTTCCCTCTTCTTCCTGCTCGACCGTAAGTACTGTACTGACGACTTGTCTAGTGGCTGCTATATAAAGCAGTAAAGTCTCTTTGCTGATTGGGGCAGCAAGCACCGGCTGGGTGGAAAGCAGGGCTTTTAGCTCTGCAAATGCTGCATCAGCTTTAGGAGTCCACTCGAACTTATCTGATTTCTTCATCAGTCGGTAAAGAGGCAGTGCCTTTTCACCAAGGCGAGAAATGAATCGACTTAGGGTGGCCAGGCAACCAGTAAGCTTCTGGACATCATGCACATGCACAGGGCGTTTCATTCGGAGTATGGCACCCACTTTCTCTGGGTTAGCATCGATCCCTCGTTCGGAAACGAGAAAACCGAGTAATTTTCCGCCCGGAACTCCAAACGTGCACTTTGATGGATTAAGCTTGATATCATACCCTCTGAGGTTGACAAAGGTTTCAGCAAGGTCAGTCAGTAGGTCAGAACCTTTACGTGACTTGACCACGATGTCATCCATGTATGCTTCCACATTCCGACTGATCTGAGTGAGCAGGCACTTCTGAATCATCGGCATGAATGTGGCTCCAGCGTTCTTCAAACCGAATGGCATTGTGACATAACAGAAGCACCCAAACGGGGTGATGAAAGCTGTCTTTATCTCGTCGGGTCCGTACAGACAGATCTGGTGGTACCCGGAGTAGGCGTCCAAAAAGGACAAACGCTCGCACCCCGCAGTCGAGTCGACTATCTGGTCGATGCGAGGGAGAGGAAAGTGATCTTTCGGGAATGCTCGATTGATATGCTTGAAGTCAATGCACATGCGAAGTGAGTCGTCCTTCTTTGGGACCATGACAACATTGGCTAACCACTCGGAGTGGTAAATCTCTTGGATAAACTCAGCTGCCAAAAGCCGAGCCACCTCTTCACCGATTCCCTTTCTCTTCTGTACGGCGGACCGTCGAAGATGTTCTTTGACTGGTTTCACTTTTGGGTTGACTCGCAAAAAAAGCTCAGCTAGTCCCCTGGGAACACCCGGCATGTCCGAAGGTTTCCATGCAAAGATGTCCCAGTTCTCATGGAGGAACTGGATGAGCGCTTCTTCCTATTTGGAGTCGAGTGTGGTTGGAATGTGAGTTGGAGCAGCATTGGGGTTTGTCAGGTGAATGTGAATCGACTTCGTTTCACCAGACGACTGGAATGCTGAA
Source organism: Triticum urartu (assembly GCF_003073215.2). Classification (NCBI taxonomy): domain Eukaryota; kingdom Viridiplantae; phylum Streptophyta; class Magnoliopsida; order Poales; family Poaceae; genus Triticum; species Triticum urartu. Next base: position 89,881,474 of record NC_053025.1, read on the forward strand.
TCTGTGGCTGGCTTCTTGGTTCGCAACAAATCACTCGGATCTGCACTTTTCTAGTATTCTTGCAATTCTGCCACGGCCATGTGTGCATCGGCGATCTTTGAACCCTTCTGGAAGCACTCTTTTGCCTTCTTCCGATTACCAGTGATAGTGATCACCCCTTTGGGACCAGGCATCTTCAATTCGAGGTATACGTCACATGGTCGAGCCATAAAACGTCCATAAGCTGGCCTGCCCAGAATGGCATGATAGGCACTCTGGAAATCCTCAACTTCAAATGTCAACTTTTCTTTGCGGTAATTCTTGGAATCACCGAAATACACGTCGAGAGCAATCTGGCCGAGTGATGCAGCCTTCTTGCCTGGAATGACCCCATGGAAACTCATATTGCTTTCACTGAGTCTGAACATCGGAATGCCCATTCCCTTCAACGTCTCTGCATACAGTATGTTCAGGCCACTGCCACCATCCATCAGGACCTTTGTCAGTCGAGTGCCTTCGACCACCGGGTCGACCACCAGTGCTTGCCTCCCAGGGGTGGCTATGTGCGCTGGATGATCTGACTGGTCGAATGTAATGGCAGTCTGCGACCACTTCAAATAACTGGGTGTCACCGGAGCGACCATGTTCACTTCTCTGTTGATGACTTTCAATCGACTTTTGCTATAACGTCAGCAAAAATCATCAGAGTGGAATTCACGTGGGGATAACCATCATCATCTTCTTCCTCATCCTCAGCCTTGTCTGCTTCCTTCTCCTTTTCCTTGGGATGTTTCTCTTGGAATTGCTGGATTAGGAGTCGACATTGCCGAGTGGTGTGCTTCGGATAAATGAAACTACCCTCTTCATCTTTTTTGGTGTGGATGTGGCACGGCAGATCCAGCACGTCATTTCCATCCTGATCTTTTACTTTCTTGGGGTTCCACGGCCCTTTGGGCTTCACCTTGAACTTGCCTTGAACCACAGTTAAGGCTTCACCAGGAGCAGCTGGCTCGGCCTTGCGCTTCTGTTTTTGACCGGAGTTTCCTCCTCCGGCTTCATGGGCGACTGCTTTGTGCCTGCCACTTCGGAGTCGTTCTTCTTCTTCACCATTGGCATACTTGGTGGCAATCTCCATCATCCGAGTCAGAGTCATATTTCCTGTCCGACCGAATTTCAGATTCAACTCCCGATACCTGACACCTTCCTTAAAGGCACAAATTGCCTGATGATCAGACACATCCTCCACCGTGTGGTGCAGGGTGATCCATCTCTGGATATAATCCCTCAAAGTTTCATTCGGTTTTTGAACACAACACTGTAATTCTGTCAAACCTGCCGGCCGTTTGCAAGTGCCCTCGAATGTTCTGACAAACACTCCGGCGAGATCTTCCCAAGTATAAATACTGCTAGGTGCCAACTGATTCAGCCATGCTCTAGCCGAGCCCTCCAACATCAGAGGAAGGTGTTTCATGGCCACTTCATCATTGTCGCCACCAATCTGGACAACCACTCGGTAGTCTTCAAGCCAGGTGTCAGGCTTGGACTCACCAGTGAACTTACTGACTCCAGTCGCCAACCTAAAGTTGGCGGGAATCACAGCAACCCTGATGGCTCTGCTGAAGCACTCTGGACCTGAGACATGCACCCTGCTGCTGGTTTGCGGATCCCTGTCATGGCCCTCTCGGTGAGCTCTGTTTCTGTCGACCAAGACCTGAACGAGAATAGACCTCGCATCAAAGCCTGGCTCCCTGGGGTCGACTAGAATCCCTCGCCCAACGCTGTGAGGGCTCCTGTCTTCATGCTGCCGAGGCACGTACGACCCACTCCTTGGGGGAGGCGTGGGCACTCGACGACGATCATCGTGATCGACTCAGCGATCATACTACTCATGGTTTCTGTTGGGGATTTACCATCAGTTGAGACCTGCTCAGGAGGGGCCGGGTCAGCCTCAATGGCGGGTTACGCGAGAAGCCCAGTAAGCATTCAAAGATTGTAGTTTATTAAGTCTTATAGAAGGCCCAAAGGCCTGGGGCCGGCTTAAGGCCTGATACAATAAACCGCCGTATGTAAGGAAATACTTGTACAGAAAGGCATGTAAAGAAGGTCACCGAGCTAGACACGATTATGAGCCGGCCGGGACTCTGTAGGCCACCAGGCGTCAACCCGAGTATATAAGGGGACGACCCGGTGGCGGTTTAGGGCAAGAAACAACCAAGTCGATAACCAAGCCGACGAGTTGAGCCTCTTGGAAGTCGAAACCTTAGCAATACTAATCCCAACTAGATGTAGGCTTTTACCTTCATCGTAAGGGGCCGAACTAGTATAAAAACTCTCTTGTGTGTCCTTTATCCCGATCGACCCCTTTAAGCTTCCTAGTGCGATGCCCCTACAACTAAGTCCTTGCTCTAGGACATCTGCTGTGTCAACTCCACGACAGTTGGCGCCCACCGTGGGGCTAGCGCACGGTGGATTTGAGTTCTTGAAGGGCAACTTCGAAGGCCTCAAGGGATACGCTGTGGGCCGGATGACCAAGAGTCGTCGCGGCAAACTCTACATCGACGACGAAGGCTGGGGCCCCGAGGTCGGCTCGATTGAGTACGGGTATCGGGTCCCCTTCGACGGGATCCATGTCTTCATTGGCCGAATCGGCGAGTCAGGCCCTGAGTCGGACGTCCACACCAACCTCATCGAAACGGCTCAGCGCGCCGGGTCCGCCCGTGTTCAATCTGTTGTGAAGCGTGCTTTCGTAGGCTGCGTCCATGGCGGTGAATACTCCAAAGGATCGATGGAAGGCGAGGAGACGGCCATCTGCTCTGATACTGCATCATCACTAGGTGAGACGGACTTGTTATACCAACTACAAGACGGCATGCTCGGGGGTTGTTCCGATGGCAGCAGTATTCTGGACCCCCTTGAGTCGCCGAATTGGGCCGGAGTCTTCATGGCAGGGACACAACCCAGGCAGAACTCCACCGCAGCAACAACGACGGCCACCGGGTCGGCGGTTGCCGGGTCAGGAGACCCCGCGCGCCCCCCGGCTCAGGTTCTAATGGACCTCATTGATAAACTGACGACTCTGGTAACCGCTGCGGTAGAACCGGCGGATAAAGCCCAGCATGACGCAGAAGTGGCACGCGTGCGGGAGGAGATGGTGCAAGATAAGGAAAACCTAGCTGCGTAGGAAACCCGGATGGCAGCAGAACGAGCAGCTTTGGATGCTCGTGCTCAGCGGCTTCAAGCAGAAACCTTCCGGCTCTCGGTGGATCTTAATGCATCAAACGAGGTCATGAGGAGGAGGCATCAGAAAACTCAGCCGCGTCTGCCTCTAACGCTGGATCCGAGGAACCTGTTCCATACACCCGGAGTTGGGGGAAGCAACCCGCCAGAGGCAAATCGGGTCACAACGCCCGGTGCACCAGTTCAGCCACGCACCATGGAGCCGCCTCGCATAAATCCAGCTCCTCCTTGTTATGTGACAACACCTCCGGGTCACTTCTCTAATCCTATGGAAAACCTCGTCGCAGTGTCGGCTCGTTTGGCGGCTCTCCCAATGGAAGGCAACTCGCCAGCAGTAATTGAAACCTGGAGGGTAAGAGAACTACTTCAGACAGCTTTGGCCCAGCAGGATGCATACTCCTACAGTCGAGACCGGATTCATTCAACTCCTCGCCCAAGCCGGAGCCCAAGTTACAGTAGGCACATGGAGTCCACAGAGATGTCAAGTAATGCTCAACGCCACAACCGGCCATATAGGCATGAGCCGGTGCGGGATGGAGCCCTTAACTTGGCGGATCAGGAAAGGATTCGTCAAGAGGCGGAACGGGTGGCTCACCAAACCTTTCCGGCTTATCCAGCAACCTCGATTGAGGCAGGAGTGACCACAAGAACTGGAGGCGTACCTTGCCTGGTCCCAGCCATACGCAATGAGCGGTTGCCCAAGGATTTCAAGGGGCCTCGTAAGGTGCCTAATTACATGGCTGACTTACAGCCGGGGGCTTGGATTGAGAGTTATGAGATGGCTATGGAGTTGTTGGAGGTTAGCGATGCTGCCATGGCGAAGTATTTTACCATGATGTTGGATGGAACGGCTCGGACCTGGTTGAAAGGATTGCCACCCAATCCTATCGGCTCATGGGCAAAGTTAAAGGCGCGGTTCATCTAGAACTTTAAGGATACATGTAAGCAGCCAATGTCGATTGTGGACCTGACCAATTGCAAGCAAGAGGATGGAGAATCTACAACCCATTGGGTGCGTGAAAGCACGGGTGCTCCCTAGGTGGTTTTGATAATTGATGACAACATATCTCTTGTTGGACTAACACTTCTATCTAGCATGTTTCAGATAAGTTCAACAATGGAGTGGCATGGCATGGATGTGAAAGTGGAACCCTCAAAATGCTAAGGAAAATGGATTGGCTCAAGCTCAAAAGCTCAAGACTCTTCATTTTATATTTTAGTGATCCAAGATCACATTGAGTCCATAGGAAAAGCCAATACTATCAAGGAGGGATGAGGTGTTGCTTAATGAGCCTCTTGCTTCATGTGCTTAATGATATGCTCCAAAATCCTCAACTACTTTCCCATATCCACATATGACCTAAACCCTAAGCCAAACTCGGTCCTACCGATTCTTCCTATCCGGCGCCACCGAGTTTCACTTGTCATTAGCCACTGCCAAACCCTAGCAATTCGGTTCTACCGATAAGGATCTCGGTCCCACCGAGATGGGGTTGCAAACTCTCTGTTACCCATTGCAATATTCTCGGTCCCACCGAGTTTGTGTAATCGGTCCCACCGAGATTGCAATGTAAACTCAGTGTTTCCCTTTTGTAACTTTTCGGTCTCACCGAGTTCCACTCGGTCTCACCGAAAGAGCAAATCGGTCCCACCGAGTTTGCCTGACCAACTCTCTGGTTAGCTAATTACCAAATTCGGTCTCACCGAGTTTGTGTAATCGGTCTCACCGAGATTACGTTATGCCCAAACCCTAACCGAATCGGTCCTACCGAGTTGCATGTCAGTCCCACCGAAATTCCTAACGGTCACTAGGTTTACATTTTCGGTCCGACCGAGTTTACTGATTCGGTCCCAACGAGATTGGAAAACTGTGTAACGGTTGGATTTTGTGTGGAGGCTATATATACCCCTCCACCTCTTTCTCATTAAGTGAGAGAGCCATCAGAACACACACATCATTCCAACTCATATGTTCTGAGAGAGAACCACCTACTCATGTGTTGAGATCAAGACATTCCATTCCTACCATATGAATCTTGATCTCTAGCCTTCCCAAGTTGCTTTCCACTCAAATCTTCTTTCCACCAAATCCAAATCCTATGAGAGAGAGTTGAGTGTTGGGGAGACTATCATTTGAAGCGCAAGAGCAAGGAGTTCATTACCTACACACCATTTGTTACTTCTTGGAGAGTGGTGTCTCCTAGATTGGCTAGGTGTCACTTGGGAGCCTCCGACAAGATTGTGGAGTTGAACCAAGGAGTTTGTAAGGGCAAGGAGATCGCCTACTTCGTGAAGATCTACCGCTAGTGAGGCAAGTCCTTCGTGGGCGATGGCCATGGTGGGATAGACAAGGTTGCTTCTTCGTGGACCCTTTGTGGGTGGTTGCTTCTTCGTGGACCCTTCGTGGACTCGCGCAACCGTTGCCCTTGGGTGGAGCCCTGTGTGGACTCGCGCAACCGTTACCCTTCGTGGGTTGAAGTCTCCATCAACGTGGATGTAGGATAGCACCACCTATACGAACCACGGGAAAAACATCCGTGTCTCCAATTGCGTTTGATCTTTCCAAACCCTTCCCTTTACATTCTTGCAAGTTGCATGCTTTACATTCCGCTGATCATATACTCTTTGCATGCTTGCTTGATATGTATTGTGTGTGTTGAAATTGTGCCTAAACTCCACTTAAACCAAAAAATATTAAAAATTGCTACTTTAGCACTAAGTGTCTAATCCCCCCCCCCAGACACATCTACTTCTAGATCCTACAAGTGGTATCAGAGCTTTGGTCTCCATTGCCTTGGTTTAATCACCATTGGAGGAAGATGGATGTGTCTACTCTAGGGAGTCTTAGACATAGTGTGCCTATTTTTGATGGAAAGTATTTTCATGAGTGGAAAAATGAGATGCTTGTAATCTTCAATCAATATCATTTGAACAAGTATATTGCTAGCCCTTGTGCACCCCATATTGATCCCTTGCATCCTACCCTAGATGAAGATATTAACATGATTCGCAATCTTAGAACTATTGAGCTCATCATTAGAGGATTGCCCAAAGATTTGATTGCTAGTTTGCCTACTCAAAATTGCGCCTATACTATATGGAAATTTCTTGAGGAACGGTTTCCCAATCACTCCTTGAAAACTTTGGATGAAATTCTCCATAAAACTATTGCCTTGAGTAAGATGAACTCTAGTGATCCTAGTTTTGGTAAATGTCTTCTTGAACTTGCCAATCTTAAGCATGCTAAAGGAGATGTTGGAATCATTAATGATATCATACTCAAAGCTATAAGAATTCGCCCTATAGTGAGTCGTATTACAATTCACTGGCCGTCGTTTTACAACGTCGTGACTGGGAAAACCCTGGCGTTACCCAACTTAATCGCCTTGCAGCACTACGCTGATGATGACAGTGACTCCGATCTTGATGATGCAATGAGACATTTTGATCTTATGGCAAATCTTCGGGGATATGAATCAGGAGGAAAGGAATGGGTTCTTGATAGTGGATGCACTGATCATATGACTGGAGATGAAGAGATGTTCCGTGAGCTTGCTGAAAACAACGGCCCTCGAAAATATGTCACCTTTGGTGATAATTCAAAGGGTAAAGTGGTTGGCCTTGGTAAGGTGGCCATCTCACATGATAGTTCCATTCAAAATGTCATGCTCGTTGAATCTCTTGGCTATAACTTACTTTCAGTATCTAGACTTGCTGATTTCGGTTTGAATGTCCTATTTACTGAGGTAGATTGCCAAGTATTTCGTCGAGACAATCATAAAATGGTCTTTACGGGTATGCGTAGAGGTGATCTTTACATTGTCGATTTCTCTAAAAAGGCACAACCTAAAACTTGCTTTGTTGCTAAATCCTCAAAAGGCTGGTTGTGGCATAGACGACTAGGTCACGTTGGCATGAGAAACCTTGACAAGCTTATTAAAGGAAATCATATCCTTGGAGTTAACGATGTTATATTTGATAAGGATAGACTTTGCAGTGCTTGTCAAGCAGGTAAACAGGTTGGAGGAAGACATCCCGTGAAGAACATCATGACTACAAGGAGGCCACTCGAGCTGCTTCACATGGATCTTTTTGGTCCCAATGCCTACAAGAGTCTCGGTGGAAATTCCTTTGGTCTAGTTATAGTTGATGATTTTTCAAGATTTACGTGGGTGTTTTTCCTCAATGACAAATCGCAGGTCCAGAAGATCTTCAGAAACTTCGCTAGGAAAGCCCAAAATCAGTTTGATGTGAAGATCAAGAAGGTTCGGAGTGACAACGGAACGGAGTTCAAGAACGCAAATGTGGACACCTTTCTTGACGAAGAAGGGATTTCACACGAGTTCTCGGCTACATACACACCTCAACAAAATGGAGTTGTTGAGAGTAAGAACCGGACGCTCATCGAAATGGCAAGAACAATGCTTGATGAATACAAGACGCCAAAGCCCTTTTGGGCAGAAGCGGTTGAGACAGCTTGTCACGCAACAAATCGCTTATATCTTCACAAGCTACTCGGCAAGACGACATACGAGCTCCTCACCGGTAACAAGCCTCAAGTTGGATACTTTTGAGTATTCGGCTCAAAGTGCTACATTCTTGATAAGCATCATCGTTCAAAGTTTGCTCCTAAATCTCATGAAGGTTTTCTACTTGGTTATGGATCAAACTCTCACACTTACCGTGTCTACAACAATTTCACCCGAAAGGTTGAAGAGACGGTAGATGTGAAGTTTGATGAATCTAATGGCTCGCAAGTAGAGCAATTGCCAATTGATGTAGGAGACAAAGAACCTTCAAAAGCAATTCAAGACTTGTCCATTGGCAAAATTCGTCCAACGGAGGTGAAGGAGAGTACTTCATTCGTCCAAGTGGAAGCTTCTACTTCACGACAAGGTGAACCAAGAATCGACACAGAAGCATCCACAAGTGGGCCACACCAAGATGTAGAAAACGAGGAAGTACGTCAAGATGAACATCAACAACCTCCTTCTCCACCACGACAAGAGAACGACGACGTCAACAATGAAGAAGGCCAAGAAGAAGAACAAGATGAAGAAGATGCTCAAAAAAGACCCAAGCAAAAGCTCTCACGAGTTCGAGCAAGAATTGCCAAAGATCATCCCGTCGAGCAAATCCTCAATGATATACAAACCGGGAGAATCACTCGCTCAAAAACTCGTTTAGCTAACTTTTGTGAAAACTATTCATTCATCTCTAGCATTGAACCAATGAAGGTTGAAGAAGCATTGGAAGATCCGGATTGGATAAACGCTATGCATGAAGAGCTACATAATTTTGAGAGAAACCAAGTTTGGACATTGGTTGAGAAGCCCGACAACAACCACAACATCATTGGTACAAAATGGGTGTTTCGCAACAAGCAAGATGAAGATGGACAAGTGGTTCGCAACAAAGCACGTCTCATCGCCCAAGGATACACACAAGTCGAAGGTATGGACTATGGTGAGACGTATGCTCCCGTTGCTAGACTTGAGTCCATTCGCATCTTACTTGCATATGCTAATCACCATAGTATCACCTTGTACCAAATGGACATTAAAAGTGCTTTTCTAAATGGAGAAATAGAGGAGGAAGTTTATGTCAAACAACCTCCCGGCTTTGTCAATCCTAAGAAACCAAATCATGTTTACAAACTTCACAAAGCTCTTTATGGTCTTAAACAAGCTCCTAGAGCATGGTATAAATGCTTGACCAAGTTCCTTACTACAAGTGGTTTTGAAATTGGTAAAATTGATTCTACTCTTTTTACTAAAAGGGTTAATGGAGAACTATTTGTATGCCAAATTTATGTTGATGACATCATATTTGGTTCAACTAACCCTCTCTTTAGTGAAAAGTTTGGAAAGCTAATGTCAGAGAAGTTTGAGATGTCTATGATGAGTGAGCTCAAATTCTTTCTCGGGTTGCAAATCAAGCAAACTAAGGAAGGTACATTTGTCTCTCAAACAAAGTACACCAAGGACTTATTCAAGAAGTTCAATATGCAAGAATGCAAAGGTATGTCTACACCCATGCCCACTAGCGGACATAATGATTTGACCAAAGATGGTGAACCTGTTGATCAAAAGGTTTATCGCTCTATGATTGGTTCATTGTTATACCTATGTGCTTCACGTCCCGATATTATGCTAAGTGTGTGCATGTGTGCTCGATATCAAGCTGCTCCTAAAGATTGTCATCTTAAGGCTGTGAAAAGGATAGTGAGATATTTAATCCATACACCAAATTTTGGCATTTGGTATCCTAAGAGGTCTTCTTTTGATCTTGTTGGCTATTCCGACTCAGATTATGCCGGAGACAAGGTTGATAGAAAGTCCACTTCGGGTACTTGTCAATTTCTTGGTAGATCTCTTGTGTCTTGGTCTTCCAAGAAACAAAACTCGGTATCCTTATCCACCGCCGAAGCGGAATACATTGCCGCTGGTTCATGTTGTGCTCAATTACTTTGGATGACCCAAACTCTTAAAGATTATGTGATTTATGTGAGACATGTTCCACTGCTTTGTGACAATGAAAGTGCTATCAAAATTGGTCATAATCCTGTACAACATTCTCGAACTAAGCATATTGAAGTTCGTCATCATTTCATTCGAGATCATGTTGCTAAGGGTGACATCAATCTTAAGCATGTTCGCACCGATAAGCAGTTGGCGGATATATTCACTAAACCGCTTGATGAGAAAGTGTTTTGCAGGTTGAGAGGAGAATTGAACATCATTGATGCTTCGAACTTGGAGTAGAAACTCCATTGGCTACATGCAAGACATGAGCTTATGACTAATCCATGATATATCTCTTATGATAACTATCTTATGTCTTGGATATATTTGTACCTTGCATGTTGTCTAACCCATGTAGGTGCTTGGTTGAATCTAATTCCATGAGATTGCGACTCACTCACATCTTGAGCAATCTCTATATCACCAAGACTCTACACAATGGTGGTTGAAGACAAGGAAGCACAAAACCATTCAAACATATCCTTTGACAAATTCTATGTTGAGCTTCATGATTGTCATTTTTGGATACACAAGTGCTCTTCCTTGCAAGAACTAACCCATGTAGGTAGATGAACTCAAACTCCAAGTGGTGCTCCCAACTCTTGATGAGCTACATCAACCTTGAGCACCCACACAAGTTCAACTACATGAGCAAGAACCACACCACCACCCAAGGTATGTTATTCCATCTTAGAGAAGCTTAACTCCAAGACATGAGTCAAAGCAACTCAACAAGATGTGAATACATCAAGATGCTTAAACAAAAAATGGTAACCCCATTTTGAGCTTAAACGATGAGTATGACCTATGATCAAGTGTCCTCACTTGACTCCTAAGTCAATATACTCTAACATAGGTGACTATGTCACCGCCCAATTCTAGATGAAGTTCTGTTGTGTCCTTTTCTGAGTTATTGCATTTGTTCCCTGCATATTTGTTTCCTTCTCTCTCAAACAAAAAAAAACTTCATCTAGAAACTTTCACTATTTTTCCTGTTTGTTTTTGTTCTGCATATTTCTGCATCAAATTTCTTGCAAATCCATCAGCTAATTCATTGCAAATCTTTGTGAGATCTTCCTTGACTAGTGAGCTGAGGTGACAAGTGTTTTTCTCTGTATAAACTCGGTTTCACCGACTTGCAAATTTCGGTCCAACCGAATCTTTTCGGTACCACCGAAATGTGCCACTCGGTGCCACCGACTTTGTAATCAGAAAACCATTTTGCCACTTGTTCTACATTTCTTATGATCCAGCTCCACTCAATGAATCTTGTCCTCCACAAGCATCACAATTTTATCCTCTGCTTTGTGCTGAATCTCCAGGACCAAACCTATTCGACGGATTCCAGGAAAAACCTTCTTGGAAATTGATGTCAAAGGGGGAGAGAGAGATCACATCAAAGCTTGTAGGAAAGAGAGATCACACCAAGAGAGAGAAAGTATTAAGGGGGAGAGAAAGTCTCAAGGATCCCAGATGTTGTTAAGGAGGAGAGAGAGATCTCCAGGGAGAGAAAAATACTCAAGGATCCCAGATGCTTAATGTTCAAGAGGAGAGATGCCACATGTCTTTTTGGGGGAAAGACATGTTCATATGAACTCATTTGAATTAAGTTCTATTTAGCTCTGATTTTCTGTTTCCTATCTTCTCCCAATATCCCATGTAAGATTCAGGGGGAGCAAGACACCTAAGGGAAAAGAAATCAGCCAAATTCATTGCATATCTTTATTCTTGGGGACATGTTGAATCCAATGTGGTACCTTGTTTTCACTCTCTACATGTCATCCCAGTCTTGGCATTCTTGTGGTTTCTTTTGTTTGCTCTGGCTAGTGGACGTACCTGTGTTATCTAACCTTATTTGCAGGTTCATTCCATCCTAAGCCAACTCGAGACCACAAGGTAAGTATATGCATCAAAATCATGAGTATGAGGAGTTCTTGCTTATGTACATACTGTTTGCAAGAAGGACTCATGAGCATGAAGGTATTTTCCTTAATAATCTTTTGCTCTGGTGCATATGGCCAAGATACATGTAACACATTGCCTACTCTGTCATGTTTATGCTCTCACCCTCCTCTATATTTCATATTTACATGAGGGCATACATGTAGGGGGAGCCTATGCTTGCTACATGTTCTTCCAAAGCTTTACTTGATGTTCTGTATATCTTTATCTAAAGCTTTGATGTATGTTGCCATCAATTACCAAAAAGGGGGAGGTTGAAAGCACAGGTGCTCCCTAGGTGGTTTTGATAATTGATGACAACATATCTCCTGTTGGACTAACACTTCTATCTAGCATGTTTCAGATAAGTTCAACAATGGAGTGGCATGGCATGGATGTGAAAGTGGAACCCTCAAAATGCTAAGGACAATGGATTGGCTCAAGCTCAAAAGCTCAAGACTCTTCATTTTATATTTTAGTGATCCAAGATCACATTGAGTCCATAGGAAAAGCCAATACTATCAAGGAGGGATGAGGTGTTGCTTAATGAGCCTCTTGCTTCATGTGCTTAATGATATGCTCCAAAATCCTCAACTACTTTCCCATATCCACATATGACCTAAACCCTAAGCCAAACTCGGTCCTACCGATTCTTCCTATCCGGCGCCACCGAGTTTCACTTGTCATTAGCCACTGCCAAACCCTAGCAATTCGGTTCTACCGATAAGGATCTCGGTCCCACCGAGATGGGGTTGCAAACTCTCTGTTACCCATTGCAATATTCTCGGTCCCACCGAGTTTGTGTAATCGGTCCCACCGAGATTGCAATGTAAACTCGGTGTTCCCCTTTTGTAACTTTTCGGTCTCACCGAGTTCCACTCGGTCCCACCGAAAGAGCAAATCGGTCCCACCGAGTTTGCCTGACCAACTCTCTGGTTAGCTAATTACCAAACTCGGTCTCACCGAGTTTGTGTAATCGGTCTCACCGAGATTACGTTATGCCCAAACCCTAACCGAATCGGTCCTACCGAGTTGCATGTCAGTCCCACCGAAATTCCTAACGGTCACTAGGTTTACTACTTCGGTCAGACCGAGTTTATTTATTCGGTCCCACCGAGATTGGAAAACTGTGTAATGGTTGGATTTTGTGTGGAGGCTATATATACCCCTCCACCTCTTTCTCATTCCAAGAGAGAGCCATCAGAACACACACATCATTCCAACTCATATGTTCTGAGAGAGAACCACCTACTCATGTGTTGAGACCAAGACATTCCATTCCTACCATATGAATCTTGATCTCTAGCCTTCCCAAGTTGCTTTCCACTCAAATCTTCTTTCCACCAAATCCAAATCCTATGAGAGAGAGTTGAGTGTTGGGGAGACTATCATTTGAAGCACAAGAGCAAGGAGTTCATTACCTACACACCATTTGTTACTTCTTGGAGAGTGGTGTCTCCTAGATTGGCTAGGTGTCACTTGGGAGCCTCCGACAAGATTGTGGAGGTTGAACCAAGGAGTTTGTAAGGGCAAGGAGATCGCCTACTTCGTGAAGATCTACCGCTAGTGAGGCAAGTCCTTCGTGGGCGATGGCTATGGTGGGATAGACAAGGTTGCTTCTTCGTGGACCCTTTGTGGGTGGTTGCTTCTTCGTGGACCCTTCGTGGGTGGAGCCCTTCGTGGACTCGCGCAACCGTTGCCCTTGGGTGGAGCCCTATGTGGACTCGCGCAACCGTTACCCTTCGTGGGTTGAAGTCTCCATCAACGTGAATGTAGGATAGCACCACCTATCTGAACCACGGGAAAAACATCCGTGTCTCCAATTGTGTTTGATCTTTCCAAACCCTTCCCTTTACATTCTTGCAAGTTGCATGCTTTACATTCCGCTGCTCATATACTCTTTGCATGCTTGCTTGATATGTATTGTGTGTGTTGAAATTGTGCCTAAACTCCACTTAAACCGAAAAGGATTAAAAATTGCTACTTTAGCACTAAGTGTCTAATCCCCCCCCCTCTAGACACATCTACTTCTAGATCCTACAGTGCGCTGGGTCAAGGAGATAATACATTCATCTGATAAGATGGATGCCGGCTCAGCAGTTTTGATGTTGGAGAAAAATTGCCATTTTGAACCTCAGAAGCAGAAGTTGGGGCGGCTTAAACGTGACTGTAATGACATGGGAACGTTGATGGCGGCTCTTGTCAAGTACGATGATTCTGATACCACCAAAGACCCGGTGTCTGACGAAGAAAAGGCAACGAAGGGAAAGAAGAACAGCAATGGCAAGGGTCGCCAGCATAACCCGGCGAATCAAGGAGGTAATAAATGTAAGGCTGATGAGTTTGTTGCCAATACCAATGCGCAGGGCGGTAATCAGCGACGCAAGGGCAGACAACCCCCTCGATCAGGCAGGTCAGGCCCCACCCTTGAGCAGTTGTTGAATGAACCTTGTCCAAAACACGGCACCCGGGAGAAACCAGCCACCCACTTGTGGAAGGATTGCACGATCGTGAAGGCGTTTAAAAATTCAAACACATTTGATGGGGGTCACGGCCCAGGTGGCGGCTCAGGTGGAGGCGGCTTTCAGGGCCCGGACGTCGGTTCAAGCGGGGGAGGTTTTCACGGTCAGGGTTACCCTGGTCACCAAGGAGGATATAATCAGCAGCACGACCAAGGAAATCAGCAGCAACAGCAATCTGGCTATCAGAGCAAACCGAAGCAGGTGAGTAGTGGACAGTATCGTGTCTTTACTACCTGTTTATGTAAGAGGGACCGGAAGCTCCACAAGAGGGCCGTTAATGTCGTTGAACCGGCAATCCCACGTTATTTACGTTGGTCGGAGTAGCCTATTGTGTGGAGCAGAGAGGATCACCCGCCCCGGGTTGATAATCCGGGTCACTTGGCTTTGGTAGTGGCACCTCAGGTTGGTGGGTACAAGTTTACTAAGGTACTCATGGATGGAGGCAGCAGCATCAATATCCTCTACTATGAGACGTTCCGCCGGATGGGATTGACGGATAAAAATCTTAAACAATCCAACACTATTTTTCATGGTGTGGTACCCGGTAAGTCGGCATACCTAGTTGGTAAGATCGAGCTGGAGGTAGCCTTTGGGGATGAGTATGACTCCAGAGCAGAAAAATTAACCTTTGAAGTGGTTAAGATCAAAAGCCCATATCATGCTCTGTTTGGGCGGCCGGCTTATGCCAAGTTCATGGCTCAGCCGTGTTATGTGTATTTGCAGCTCAAGATGTCGGGTCACAAGGGCACCATTACAGTCCATGGGAGCCGGAAGATAGCCTTGGAATGTGAAGAGGGGGATGCTGCCTATGCTGAATCTGTTTGTGCAACAGAGGAGTTGAAATTCTACAAGGATCATGTTGACCCGGCGGATATGACATCATTAAAGAAACCAACAACAGAGCATGAGCGAGAGTTAAAATTCAAATCAGCTGATGACACTAAGATGGTTGACTTTGTGCCCGACGATTCATCCAAACAGTTCATCATCAGCGTAAACTTGGATCCGAAATAGGAAAGCGCGCTCATCGAGTTCATCCGTGAGAACCAGGACATCTTTACATGGAAACCTTCAGACATGCCAGGTGTCCCGAGGGAACTCGCTGAGCACACTCTTAATATTGATCCAAAGCCTAAACCTGTTAGACAGTTTCTCCGGTGGTTCAATGAAGAAAGGCGCAAGGCCATCGGAGAAGAGGTGGCCCGGCTCTTGGCAGCCGGGTTCATTGTGGAGGTCTTTCACCCAGAATGGTTAGCTAACCCGGTGCTTGTACTAAAAAAGAATGGCACCTGGCGTATGTGTGTGGATTACACAGATTTGAACAAAGCTTGTCCGGCTGATCCGTTTTCTCTTCCCCGTATTGATCAGATCATTGATGCTATGGCGGGTTGCACTTGGTTGTGTTTCTTAGATGCTTACTCTGGTTATCATCATATTAAGATGGCAGTCAAGGATCAAGAGAAGACAGCATTTATAACTCCTTTTGGGGCTTTCTGCTATGTGTCTATGCCTTTTGGGCTTAAGAGTGCCCAGGCGACTTACCAGCGGTGTGTGCAAAATTGTCTTCACAATCAATTTGGCGCAATGTTCATGCCTATGTGGATGATATAGTGGTGAAATCCAGGGAAGTGGAAACCTTGGTCACAGACCTGAAAGAGACTTTTGATAATCTTCGGGTTTACAAGATGATGCTTAACCCGGCCAAGTGTGTTTTTGGAGTGTCGGCCGGCAAGCTCTTGGGTTTTCTGGTGTCTAACCGAGGTATTGAAGCTAACCTGGAGAAAATCAAGGCAATCGCATCTCTAGCCAAACCAACCTGCGTCAATGATGTTCAACGACTGGCGGGTCGTGTGGCTGCTTTGAGCCGGTTCATAAGCTGGTTAGGGTAAAAGGCTATGCCTCTGTATCAATTGATGAAGAAAACGGATGTTTTTGTTTGGAGTGATGTTGTGAACGCCGCTTTTGAGGATCTGAAGGCACAACTGGCTGAGCCGCCGGTCCTAGCTGCTCCAATTGAGAAAGAGCCGCTATTGTTATACATGGCTGCCAACTCACGGGCTGTTAGTGTGGCTATGATGGTAGAGCGCAAGGAGGCTGGCAGAGAGCATTCGGTTCAGCGGTCAGTTTATTATGTCAGTGAAGTGCTAATTGAGTCTAAGAAACGATATCCACATTGACAGAAGCTTGTTTATGGGGTGTTCATGGCAAGCCGGAAGCTTAAGCATTACTTTCAGGGACATCCAATCACTGTGGTTAGCTCTGCTCCTTTGGGAGACATTATTCAAAACAGAGAAGCTACAGGGCGAGTTGCCAAGTGGGCAATTGAGCTTGGGTCTCATGGGCTGAAGTATGTTCCACATACTGCGATTAAGTCTCAAGCCCTGGTTGACTTCATCAATGACTGGACAGAGATGCAGATGCCAGAAGAAAAGTCGGACAACACATATTGGACTATTCATTTTGATGGGTCCAGGCAATTGGAAGGCTCGGGGGCTGGAGTTGTATTAACTTCCCCATGAGGTGATAAATTTTGTTATGTGTTACAGTTGATGTTTCCATGCACTAACAACGCAGCAGAGTATGAAGCATTGCTCCATGGTCTTCGAGTGGCAAAGGAGATGAGCTTGAGCCAGGTCAGATGTCTTGGTGATTCAGATCTAGTGGCTCAACAGGTGTTTGGCAAGTGGGATTCCAAAGACCCTCTCATGGCGGCTTATCGCCGAGAGGTCGATGCTGTTGCAGGATATTTTAAAGGTTATCAGGTGGAACACATTGACCGTCGGAAAAACAAAGCAGCTGATGCTTTGAGCCGGCTGGGGTCTCAACGTAAGCCGGTACCACCCAACACCTTTTTAGATGTTTTGCATAATCCCTCTGTCAAGTTGCCCACAGAAGAAGACTTAGCTGTTACTGACCCGGAGGCGCAGTTGGTGGCAGCTCTTCACGTCATCCCAGATTGGACGGTGCCGTTCTTGGCTTACATGACCCGGGGAGAGTTGCCAGCGGATGAGACCCTGGCTCGATAGATAACCCGGCGGTCTAAGTCCATGACGATTTCGGATGGAGAGTTATTTCATCACAGTGTTTCTAGAGTGTTTCAACGGTGTGTTTCCCCCAAAGAAGGTCAAGAAATCCTTCATGAAATCCATGAAGGCGATTGTGGTCATCATGCCGGGTCAAAATCTTTAGTGGCCAAGGCGTTTTGTCACGGTTTTTACTAGTTGACGGCTCACGCTGATGCAGAAGATCTGGTCAGTAGATGTGATGGATGTCAGAAATTTGCACGACGAGCGCATGTGCCAGCTCAAGAGCTCCGGATGATTCCAATCACTTGGCCGTTTGCAGTCTGGGGGCTTGACATGGTGGGACCTTTCAAAAGGTCTAAGGATAAAAAGACGCATCTCTTGGTGGCTGTTGATAAGTTCACCAAATGGGTTGAGGCGGAGCCTGTGAGTAAGTGTGATGCAGCCACGGTGGTTCAGTTCATGAAAAAAGTAATCTTCTGTTTCGGTTTTACACACAGTATTATCACAGACAATGGCACAAATCTATCCCACGGGGCTATGGAAGAATTTTGTCAGCGAGAGCACATCCGGCTTGATGTTTCTTCCGTGGCTCATCCTCAATCCAATGGTCAAGCAGAGAGAGCCAATCAGGAAATTCTGAAGGGCCTAAAACCCCGGCTTATGGTTCCTTTACAGCAAACGCCGGGTTGTTGGGTAGAGGAGTTACCCTCAGTGTTATGGAGCATCAACACTACGCCCAACAGGTCTACGGGTTACACACCCTTCTTCATGGTTTATGGAGCAGAAGCAGCGTTGCCTAGTGACATCCGTCATGACTCGCCCCGTGTGGCAGCTTATGTTGAAGCTAACAATGAAAAAGCCAGACAGGATGCACTTGACTTGTTAGACGAAGAAAGAGACTTAGCGGTGGCGCGGTCAGCAATTTATCAACAGGATCTGCGTCGTTATCACAGCCACCGGGTTAAGTCCAGGACTTTTCAGGAAGGCGACTTGGTGCTCCGGCTCGTCCAGGATCTGTCAGATGCACACAAGTTATCCCCACTTTGGGAAGGACCCTTTGTGGTCAGTAAAAATTTAAACAATGGGTCCTACTACCTCATTGACGTTCGAGAGCATGCAGACTCACGTAAGTCAGAAGAGGAGACCCGCCGGCCATGGAACATTGCTCAACTTCGGCCATATTACACCTGAGCCACCGGCTCTCAACATGTACATACGTTCACATTGTATATACGATGATAAGCAATAAAGTAAGACCATCGGTCTCCTTTCTTTTCACAGATTATACATCTTTATTATTTATTTACAAATGACTATTAAGGAGCTGATCATATTTGAATCAAGTTTAATCTTTTTAGTCCGGCTTATGATCGTATCCGAATCTAGCTGCAAATCTCAAGGTCACTTGGGGGCTTCCTGTTCAAACATAGGTCGTATTCGAACCAAAGAGAACATAGCAGTCATAACCCTCTTGATCGGCTCAAGGCCAAACTCACTTGGGGGCTTCTTGATCGTATCCGAATCATAGCTTAACCCCTTTTGAGTCCGACTTGGATCGTATTGGAATCAGGGTCGTTAAAAACCTCTCAAGGTCATTTGGGGGCTTCCTGTTCAAACATAGGTCGTATTCGAACCAAAGAGAACATAGTTGTCGATACCCTCTTGACCGGCGCAACGCCAAATCCACTGGGGGCTATATGGTCGTATTCGAACCTTAGCTTAACCCCTTTGGTCCGGTTTACTGATCGTATTCGAATCAGAAACCCCCAACTTTTTGAATACAGAATTAAAATTATGTTTATTATCTGTTGCTTGCCTTTGAGTTTTTTGTTTCAATATTACAAATAAGATAGCCTGGTTTTCTTCGCCGGCTCAATTATTGGACAATACAGCCGCCCGGGTTTTTCAAGCCGGTGGTTCAAGGATCCAAAGGTACGAGCTACTAAAATATAATGATCATTGAGTATTCAAGGAGTATTAACTTTTCATACATATTGAATTATCAATTCATCACCCGGGTTATTTAAACCGGCGATTTAAAGATCAACAAGGATAAGGTATGGTTTTTACTTATACGCGCTTACCTGCCGCGTTAACTCAAGAGTTAGCATTAAACCTTATCTATTATTTACATTTGTCTCTATTTTTTCTTATGAGGTGTTTAAGCCTAGTTGGTTATAAACCGCCTTTCCAGTCTTTTCCTTGTGTTCACAGGAACAGAGTTCAACCATTGCAGAAACAAACATTAAACGATGCATACGTTGACATCTGAAACACAGATTCACATAAGAAGTATTTTATGCACGACGGCATAAGCAAACATGCAGTGTTTTAACTAAAGTTATTACAAGGCTTTATAAGCCTATGAAGATGATCATTGTCCCTTCCTCACCGGTTCACCACCGTCTGGTTGCTGGAAGTTAGATTTTGACCAATCAAAGCCGTTCATGGCGACGAATTCGGCTTTGTCATCAATCAGGCCGACCGGGTCAATTTCCGGAGCAAAGGTATCTTCTCTCACAGGTGGGATCAGATCTGCTACTTTATATGAAGGAGTGGCCATCTTCTTATTTTCACTATCAAAACCCGGCTGGTACTTGTCCACATTGGTGTCCTCTCCAAGACTAGTTGCCTGAGGCCGGACTTCGCGTACACACGCTATGAAATCGTCGTGGTCAAACGGAGACCCGTCCTCCTTCACGGTAGGATAGCCCCTTGCTACATCCACCGGGTCTAGATCTGGCACCCAAGCCTTGGAGCGGCTTAGAGCAGTCAAAGCTCCGGCTCGCGCACATGAGCGTTTTACCTCTTGGAACCGGGCAGGAAGGATGGACAGCTTCTTCAGGACATCGATGAGCCGGTTGGGTCCTTGATTAGGAGGAGATATGGCAGCCAGAGCCCGTTGTGCACCGATATATAATTGTTCAACCAGAGTATATACTGCTTTCAGTTTAATCAACGGATCTTGGCTTAGATTCTTACTTCGCGGGCCTGCATATATTTTTAACAGAGCCAGTTGGCAGATTATGCTCCGGTTTGGCATAAAATACACGAAAGGTCAAAACAAGCCAGCTTACCAAAGATAGCAGCGATCATCTGAGACACCCGGCCCTTTAAACAGTTCAGCTCAGTTGATATTTCCTTCAGAGCTGTTTCGGCTGTCTCAGCTCGCCGGGTCAGAACTGTTTTCTCATCTTCCCAAGTTTTCTCTTTGGCAGCAAAGCTGGCTTTCAAATTCTCTGTTTTAGAAAGGCATATTTGCAGTTTGGAGGTGGAAGACTTGATTTCTGACTCCTGACTCGCTAGCCGGGTCTTTGCGTCAGTCAGTTGAGAGTTTAGTTCAGACAAGGCATTCTATGAAACATTCAGACAAGTCAAGACTTGGTGTTAAATTCCAGTATGCAAATTCAAGATTCAAGTCCCAAGTACTTTACAAATAAACCACTTGGCACTTGGGGGCTAATGTATGCCAAGTCAAATTTTTTCGACTCTATCAACATATTTGAAGTCCCAAGTCCTTTAGAAAGTAACAGCACTTGGCACTTGGGGGCTAATGTACACAGTTCAGCAAGTTTATCAAAGATAAACCGGAATGTTAAGTACTTTGCAGTTGGTTTTAAATTCTGAAGTACCGATTCATTAATGATCAAAATAAACCGGTCCTTGGGGACTATGGGTGAAGTCTTGTTCTATCAATATCAGGCAAAGATTCAGAGGTAAAGGTCTCGGCCTATATTTTAAGTCTAAAGGTTATTCTGTTTCTCTCATTATCTACAGACTTGGGGGCTGAAGGAATATTGGTAAACCGGAAACAACGTACCTCATATTTCAACTGAAGCTGCTTGACCATCTCGATCTCAGATTCACGACTGGAGTGTACATGGCTGAGATAGCCGGATAAGATATCACTGGCATTAATACGGTCGTAGTTGGCAACATCAAAGCGAACCTTCTGCCTCTCCAATGCTTCTTGCTTGGTTGTGCACCGAGCCAACACCGTTGGGTTCCCCGTCTCAACAAAACGGCTCCCAGTAATTTGAACATCTTGAACACGTGGAGACGGCGGGTCAGTTGAGCTTGACGGTCCAACTGTGGAAGGATTCATAGTGGCTTTGTCAAGGGACAGCTCCGAAGGATTTGCTTCATTGATAATAGGCGGGTCTTCTGGAGCGGCAGTTGATGGAGAAGGCGGCCTAGCCGGCTCACATGTTAGTACTGGCGGGTCTTCCGCCGGCTTTGTTACCTTCACCTTCTTGGATCTAGCCTGGCCGCTAAGGAAAAATATTGCAAGATAGTCAGCATCAAGATAACAGTTGATCAACCCAGAAGAAAAGAGGATTTCTGATTACCCAGGAGCAGTCTTGAAAGCCGGAAATTGTGTTTATGATGAGTCGCCTGAGGAACGAGACACCTCCTGAAAAGGTAAAGGAAAGGAGTTAAAATAAATACAAGGAGCAGGATTCATTAACAAGTTAAGGACAGTAATAAGTAGACCTCGTTCGGGCGTTTCCGAGGGGTCGGTTGAGGGACAACAACCGGTTCATCTTCAATCTCAACTTCACGACGGCTTTCATGCTGCTGCTTTTTCAAATGAAAGTTGGGATCCAAGTGAGCTAAGGGGTTAGAAAACCTTACTTTACGGATCACTCGTCGAACTTTGTGTCTTGGTAAGGGCTCTGAGTCGGAGGAAATGATAGTTACCTCTGCTTCCCCGGCTTGACTAGCCCCAGTGTCATCCTGGTAAGGATCAGTGTCAATAAGATTGTTAAAAAGTTGGCCAAGGGAAGCAAGGGTTACCTCCGAGTCAGACGAGTGATCAAGTTTCATCAAATCTTCAACGGTGGTTTTCTTTTTCTTCTTCATTCTCCGGGTCGATTTCTTGGCATTCATGGCGGTAAGTTTCGCCTTCTTGGCAGCTTCGTGATCATATTTTACTTTCCAAAAGTCAGAGTTGGCCTACAAAGACAAGAGGAAGGATCAATGATAAACAATATGGCTAGACAAAATACAAAGGAAAAAAGATCAGAATCCCCTTACTTCTGGTACCGGGTTAAATTTACAGAAGGGATTTAACCCAACAACACTACAATCTTCGTACTTCGCATTCACCAGAACATTTGACATTGCGACAACATCTTCCTCGGTTAGTTGAACTGGGGTATGACGGAGAGAGTCATCCGGGTCTCCACTGTATTCATACATCAACTTTGAACGACGGCTTAAGGTAATAATCTGCCATGAGATCCAGCAGCGAGTTAGGTCGACTCCGGTTAAACCGTTCCCCAACAAACCGTTAATTCTTCTGATAGATGGAAGCAGTTTCTTGCGTTTAGCAACGGTAAGTTTATCTGGCAGGGCAAACTTGGTGTCAAGATGATCTTGGCGGTAACCTGGCAGTGGTTTCTCGTTGGCAGGTGAGATGTCCTGACAATAAAACCAAGTTTGGTTCCAGTCCTTTGGGTGACTTGGTAAAACTATGAGAGGGAAAACTGCACCCTGCCGGCGCTGGATTGAGATGCCTCCAAGTTCTAAGCTAAGGTCGTTGGTGCACTCATTTTGCCGGTTCAGATAGAAGTATTCTCTAAATAGTTCCACAGTCGGCTCTTGTTGAAGATATACCTCAGAGAGCACTTGGAAGTTGCAAATATTGGATACGGAATTGGGCCCGATATCCTGAGGATGAAGTTTGAAAAAGTGAAGAACTTCTCTGAAATTTTTTGATCCGGGCGGTGAGAAGCCCCGGTTCATGTGATCAGTAAAAACGATCACTTCACCGTCTTTTGGATTGGGTCGTTCTTCTTCCGGGTCAGGAGCACGATAAGACATGATGTTTCTTGAAGGCAGAAATCCAATGAGGAAGAACTCTTTCAGACGCTCGTCAGTTATGGTTGAGGGGACCCAATTGCAGATGGTGGGTGTCTTTGATGGCATGATGTACAAGGGACTGGAAAAGGAAAAACAAAATGTCGGTTCAATTAACAGTTGAAATTGTAAAACAAGTAACGGCGGCTTAACTAAGGGCTAATGACATATAAGGGAAAGGAAGCCGGAGAGATAAGCCGCCATGACTATGGACTATCTCAGAAAACAACTACAGCTAAGTGTTAGCATAAACAAGTTTCACCAAGCTATCATTATTATTTTGGATCAAATGGTTGTTCTGAAAAGAAAAATATTCTAGACCTAAATATCTAATACAGGCAAGTTCGTCAGTTCTAAACAAAGCCTCTGAACTGGAAAAGGAATTTGTTTGCATTTGAAGTGGGTGCAAAATAACTACCGCATCGGTTTTATACTATCCAAAGATCAAGAAATGGTGATGGTGATGAAATCTATGAAGAGTTCATGACGAACAGTGAAGAACAGCAAGCAACTTGAAGGTCCTAATGCGGATCTGATGTCGATGAAGAAAGAGACTTATAGATGCAGAGTTGCAGCAGAGGTTCGTTGCGTTTTCTTCGGGTCGAATCAGGTTGATGCGGCGACCTGAGTCGATGAAGACAAGATCTGCGGCGGCGGCGGCGGCAGAGCTCGAGCGGCAGAGAAGCAGTGAGAGGAAGAAGACGACCGAAGGGGGAGAATGGAAAAGACCTAGGTCGTGCCTATTTATAAGGAAAAGACTGATAAGTGGGCGCGAGAAACGAGGAGACCAAAACATGGTTATCCTGCTACCCAGGTGCCTCGATTTTCGGAAAGGCATTAAAGATAAAGATCTGTTAAAAGATGATGTGGTAGCAGGTTTCCGAAAAATCCGGAGATGGCGTCATGGCGGGTTACAAGGAGATTTCAGTAAAGATAAGAAGATGGATTTTTTGGCTAAGTATGGAAGATTGACAAAGAACAAAGTTCAAAGTCAACCTGGGGCCTAATGTTGGGGATATTACCATCAGTTGAGACCCGCCCTTGAGTGGTCGGGTCAGCCTCAATGGCGGGTTACGCAAGAAGCCCAATAAGCATTCAAAGATTGTACTTTATTAAGTCTTATAGAAGGCCTAAAGGCCTGGGGCCGGCTTAAGGCCTGATACAATAAACCGCCGTATGTACGGAAATACTTGTATAGAAAGGCATGTAAAGAAGGTCACCGAGCCGGACACGATTATGAGTCGGCCAGGACTCTGTAGGCCACCAGGCGTCAACCCGAGTATATAAGGGGATGACCCGGTGGCGGTTTAGGGCAAGAAACAACCAAGTCGATAACCAAGCCGGCGAGTTGAGCCTCTTGGAAGTCGAAACCTCAGCAATACCAATCCCAACTAGACGTAGGCTTTTACCTTCATCGTAAGGGGCCGAACTAGTATAAAAACTCTCTTGTGTGTCCTTTATCCCGATCAACCCCTTTAAGCTTCCTACTGCGATGGCCCTACGACTAAGTCCTTGCTCTAGGACATCTACCGTGTCAACTCCACGACAGTTTCTGTACTGATCTTGTCGATCTCCACGTCCCTCACGCCTCGGGGGCGATCTTGGGCCGTGGGCCGACTGAACTGGTTCTGCAACCACGGATCTGCTATGGATCCTATTCCGTGACTGAGATACGGCTGTATTCTGTTATCCCGCCGCTCGAAGCAAAGCTCGGATCTGCACCAAACCTCGGCCAGCTTCTAACTAGGAAGGTTGGATCGACTCCGCTATCTGGGCAGCAGCTGCTAGATTCTGGATTGGGGTTCGGTATACCTGAGTCGGAGGTGGAAAAAGCTGGCATCGACTGGATTCGGGACCACGTTGTCGAGCGCGATAATCGAGTGCGCGCTGGAGGTTCTCCAGTCGAGTGCGCTCAGCCAAGTTGGCCAAGCGCGCCTGCTCCAAGGCCTAGGCCTCAGGGGTTTCTCCAACTATAGGAGTGTGCAGTGCATCCATGTTCCAGCGGCGAAGTTCCTCCCTCGGCTGCGAAGAGAGGGGTTCGGGGCGGTACTCTTCATGAACGCGCGACGGATCGCCGTCCCCATCACCTCCGTCTTCACGGGTGAAGCCAGGAGGACCGCGTGGTCCATTGACCATCAAAACTTCTGCCGCTATGTCGCTGCTGTCGCACTCGGATGCAGTCTCTACGGAGCCAGCCGACAGATCGAACAAGCCGTAGAGAGTTCGTCGGGCTCGATTGCCGCAACTTGAGGGGTGGCCGACTGGCGGGCCACCGCATGCCTCACCCACCGCTGAAGCCTCGACAGACCGAAATGTTTGCTCCGGCGGGCCGCAGGGAGGGGGAAAGCTGCTGGAGCCGACTGATACTGGGTCGACGGCTGGCGCAGGAGGACACCGCGGACGCACGCGCGAAAGTGCGTCGCCCCGCGGACGGGGAGCGCGTCGATGTCGAGTGGAGCCTCCTGAAGCCAAGCGGAGTCGTCGGCAATAAACACGAGCGCGCCGAGACGGATCTCGCGGCCCTCAGCCAAACCTCTGCCTGAGACCATGATGACGGGGATCGGAAAACTTGCAACTTCTCCAAAAAATCGCTAAGACACCGGCCCCACGGTGGGCGCCAACGTCGTGGTTCTAAGCCTGACAGTAGAATAGGGGGGTAGGAATGTAGAGGCAAGATCCTAGCTATGGAGGAGTTGTACACGCAAGTTTTACGAGTTCAGGCCCTTCTCGGAGGAAGTAACAGCCCTACATCTCGGAGCCCGGAGGCGGTCGACTGGATATATGCGTGTGAATTACAAAAGGTGTGAACCCTTGTCCTAGAGGAGGAGGGTGGCTTATATAGAGTGCGCCAGGACCCCAGCTACCCTCCGTTACACAGGGTTCAATGTTCATAAAGGAGGGCGTTACTGGTAACGTCCGGAGTAAAGTGCTATAAATGATTATTAAAGCTATGACTTAAATCCTGACCGTTGCGGAGTGAGTGGCTTCACATCTTCTGGTGGTCGAGTGGTTGTTCGCATGGTCGAGTGTCTTCAAAACTGTCGAGTGGAACATAACTTCATGGTCGAGTGGATGATGACCTCTCTTCGACTGCTTCTGGTTCTTTTAGGGATGTCCTTGGGGAGGGTATCTTGGACAGCTCCATGACCATACCCTAGGTACATAACTTCGTCACTTACTACCCTATGTTCCGCTATATCGGCTAGGGTAGTAAAGGGAGAACTACTACGATTGTGTCCCGGTTCTTTCGGACGACCACCTCAGTAGAGAAAGCTGAAAACTGACTATCATGATGCGGCGAGAGCCGGTCAGCTATTCGAGAGGTTCCAAATCGTTAGAGATTTTTACCGCTTTAGGCGAAGAGTCGGTCCCTCTAATTAGGCGTGTATAATGCCCCTAGTTCGGCCTTTCGAATACGAGGGGCTTCGCCAACTTTTTTAAATTGTCAAACTCCTATGGCTAAGTGAGGGCGGTAAAGGCCGCATAGTCCGATTGCCTTGTTCATTGCGCTAAACACCTCCTTTAAGGACCAGAATGTGGAGTAAAGAGTGTTTAGATTTATCCCGAACACCCCCGTACTATCTATGTGGGGGAAGAAGCCGACGACTGGTCAACTCTCAGATTTCATAAATGGCTGCACAGGAGATAATATGTAAATCATAAGCATTATAATACATAACATCACTACTCCACATTACAGGACAAGATAATACAAATGTTCTCATGGGAAAATGATATCCTTCGAACATTCTTCCGCCACAAGGCAGGACCCCTCCAGGAAGCCATCAAAATAGAGCTCGGGTTGACGATGTTCCTTGCCCTCCGGTGGCCCCTCGGTCATCAGCTTCTTGGTATCCAGCTTTGCCCAATGCGTCTTGACGTGGGCAAAGGCCATACGCGCACCTTCAATGCAGACCGACCGCTTCATGGTTTCGAGCCGCGGACAAGCATTTACAAGCCGCTTAACAAGTCCAAAATAGCTGCTAGGTACAGGCTCGGCAGGCCACAGCCGGACTATTAGGTCCTTCATGGCTAGCTCCACCGACTTGTGCAGCTCGACCAACTGCTTCAGCTGGTCGATGAAGGGCAACAGATGTTTGGATCCAAGATACTGGGACCAGAATAGCTTCTCCGTAGACATCCCTTCTTCGGCTCTGTAATACTCGGCAGCATCCGATATACTGCATGGCAGATCCACAAACGCCCCTGGAAAACCCGAATTTGGATAAGTACATGGAACGTTTCTTTTACATACTTGCTTTGCATGGTGAAAGAATTACCCGCCGTAATCTCCTTGGCTGCCTGAATTTCCTGGAGGGCGTTCTGGGCTTCGACCCGTGCATCCTGTGCGCTTCGACGGGCCGTCGCCAGTTCGGACTCTTGCACCTTACAATCACGCTCCAAGGATTCAAATCTCTTGATCACGTCCTGGAGCTGTTGCTGTGCCTCGTCGACCTGGGCGTCGTGCTTCTCACTCACGGCACGCTCCTTGGCCGCTTTGTCCTCGGTGTCGGCCAGCACCTTCTTGAGGGCTGCCACCTTGGTCGTGGCCCTTAATAAAGTTCACGACAACTCAGTCTGGATGGACTTTTCATTTTTTAAAGGTACCCGCAGATCAGCACATACCTTGGCTATCCTCTAGCTGCTTCTTTACGAGGCCGAGCTCTTCCTCGGCCCGCTCCAGGTTCCGCTTCAGTCCAGAGACCTCTGCAGCATGAGCGGTGGCAGCCTGCAGCTACGCCTGCTTATTCACAAAAACAACTTATGTTAGACTCCTGCGATTTTTTCTCTTTGATCCTTCATTCGGCTCCTTCTTTCCGAACACCAAACAGAGCATCAGGGGCTACTGTCTATACTGTGATATACTTCCTGGAAACGTATCACTTACCTCAAAGCCTGATAGAAGGCTAGTGCAGGCTTCGGTCAGTCCAATTTTCATGAACTGGACCTTCTCTATTACGATCCACAATAGAGGCACCTCATAGCGCCTCCAGCAGGCCATCCGGTGCCTCTAGTTGGATAGAGGTCACCGACGGAACATGCACACTCCCTCCTCTCGAAGCATGCCATTCGCTGGACTCCGGAGCCGCATAGGTCTCTGAAATAGTACCCGGCTTAGGTTCGAAGGGAACCCGGCCCCCGCCGTCGGTCCTCGCAGGAGCTTTTCCCCCCATGAGTCCGACAATTGAGGAATCGTCTTGGGGCACCGCCCCGACGATCTCCGGAAGCCCCCCTAATCGGGGATGATCTTTGGCGACACCACCTCGTTGTCACCCTTGGGAGAGATGGAATGAGCAGGTGGTGGAGACATGCTAGCCATCTCCTTTGAGTCTAGCGATCCCTCGGACGAAGATCGCGGGGAGCCATCGCGCGCTGGACTGCAATAACAAGGTTCATCAATATTACAAACCAGGAAAGCTAGATGTTTTCGGATCCTGGTACTTACGAGGCGGCCTGAGGCTTGGTCCGGCGTGGTCGCTCCGGACTGCTGTCCACATCCCACATGGAATTATCCGCGTAGGAACCTCTAACCCTTTTAGGCGCTCCCGCCTCCGGATTTGTGGAGGCTGCCCTCTTCTTCCTCCCCACTTCAGGTGGGGAGTCGCTTTCTTCTTCCTCTTTGTCATCGTCGTCGGCGGACGAAGACGAAGTCTCGTCTTCGGACATCATGTCCGGAGTGCCTTTTCGGCGAAGGCCCTTCTTGGCCCCTTTGGATGCTTTCTTGGCCGTCTTCTCCGGTACCTCATAAGGTGCTGGAAAAAGCATTTTCGTCAACAATGGGAATTCTCGGTCTTTGGGTAGCGGAGCCGGACTATTAATCCCCTCCTCTATCTTGATCCATGCCTGAAAACATGGGTAGGAAGGCTTAGGCTTTTTCTCAAAATATGCTAGTAAAGGGTACGCCTTGAAAACATTAGGAGAGCTTACCGGGGTAGCCTGGCGTTTTAAGCTAAGCCCGCGATCTTCGATCGTGGGCGGTGGCGTCTCGCCGGCCTTAAAGAGCACTTTCCAGATTTCTTCGTGCGTTGTGCCATAGAGCTCTTGTAGCGTCTGGTGCTTGGCCGGATCGTACTCCCACAGATAGCAAGTCCAGCGTTGGCACGGAAGAACCCGACGAATGAGCATGACCTGGACCACATTGACGAGCTTGATCTTCCTATCCATCATATTATGGACACATGTCTGGAGCCCAGTTAGTTCATCCGAGGGACCCCAGGTTAGGCCCCTCTCTTGCCAAGAGGTGAGCCGCATCGGGAATCCAGATCTGAATTCGGGGGCCGCCACCTAGTTGGCATCGCGCGGCT
This sequence comes from Triticum urartu, assembly GCF_003073215.2. Lineage (NCBI taxonomy): Eukaryota > Viridiplantae > Streptophyta > Magnoliopsida > Poales > Poaceae > Triticum > Triticum urartu. The sequence goes on from NC_053025.1 coordinate 89,910,870, forward strand.
CGGTGATATAGAACCACCCCGATTGCCACCCTTTCACTGTCTCCGCGAACGAGCCTTCGGGCCAGGTAACGTTGGGCATCTTGCCCACCATGCCGCCTCCACATTTTGCTTGTTGGCCGCTCACCACCTTCGGCTTCATGTTGAAGGTCTTCAACCATAGGCCGAAATGAGGCGGGATGCAGAGGAAGGCCTCGCACACGACAATGAATGTCGTGATGTTGAGGATGAAGTTGGGGGCTAGGTCATGGAAGTCTAGCACGTAGTAAAACATCAGTCCACGAACGAAGGGGTGGAGAGGGAAACCCAGCCCGCGGACAAAATGTGTGAGGAAAACAACCCTCTCGTGGGGCTCTGGAGTAGGGACGATCTGTCCATTATCCGAGAGTCGGTGAGCGATCTCCTTGGCCAGATATCTGGCCTCCCAGAGCGCCTTGAGGTCCTTCTTCTTGACGGAGGAGGCCATCCACTTACCCCCAGCTCCGGATCCAGACATTTTTGGAGTGTTTTCTCAGTTGAGGGAAAAGCTAGAAGCTTGGGCGCTGGAGCTCAGGGACAGAAAGGCTGAGGTGTGGGTGAAGGTAGGGAATCCTTATCCCCTTATAAAGGCCGTGAATGTCAAGCATCTCCCCACTCGGCTTGAACTCGCCTATTCCCAAGGGCCGTGCAAAACGGCACGGTTGGGTCACCCACGCCCGTATTGATGAGAATCCCGTAATAAGGGGGCACGATCTCTGCTTTGACAAGACGTGCCAATGGCAACCGCGTCTCGAAACTTGGAGTGGCAGACGAAAAACGGTCTAAAATTATGACCGGATAGGCGTGATGTCATATTGTAAAAGATGTCAGCGGATTAGACTCGTGCTAAAATATATAAATATATATTCTCTCTACGGTTCTGTGTGGTGTGTGTGACAGGTTCGGATACTATCATCGCATTCGAAGACTATTTTGAAGTTCGGATAAAAGGGAACCCGCCTTGCAATGCCAAAGACAATCTGCGCGCCGAACTCCTCGTCATTTAAGCCAGGTTCAGGGGCTACTGAGGGAGTCCTGGACTAAGGGGTCCTCGGGCGTCCGCCCTGCTATCTGTGGGCCGGACTGATGGGCTGTGAAGACATGAAGGCCGAAGACTATACCTGAGTCTGGATTGGACTCTCCTTGGCGTGGAAGGCAAGCTTGGCAACCGACTATGAAGATTCCTTCTTATGTAACCGACTCTATGTAAACCGTAGATCCCCCGGTGTCTATATAAACCTGAGGGGATAGTCCGGAGAGGACACCATTCATTACCATAGTCATATAGGCTAGGCTTCTAGGGTTTAGCCATCACGATCTCATGGTAGATCAACTCTTGTAACACCCATTGAGGGAGTCCTGGATTAGGGGGTGTTCGGGTAGCCGGACTATACCTTCAGCCGAACTCCTGGACTATGAAGATACAAGATTGAAGACTTCGTCCCGTGTCCGGATGGGACTTTCCTTGGCGTGGAAGGCAAGCTTGGCGATGCGGATATTCAAGATCTCCTACCATTGTAACCGACTCTGTGTAACCCTAACCCTGTCCGGTGTCTATATAAACCGGAGGGTTGTAGTCCATAGGCAATCAACTCCATATACAATAATCATACCGTAGGCTAGCTTCTAGGGTTTGGCCTCCTTGATCTCGTGGTAGATCTACTCTTGTACTACCCATATCATCAATATTAATCAAGCAGGACGTAGGGTTTTACCTCCATCAAGAGGGCCTGAACCTGGGTAAAACATCGTGTTCCCTGCCTCCTGTTACCATCCGGCCTAGACGCACAGTTCGGGACCCCCTACCCAAGATCCGCCGGTTTTGACACCGACATTGGTGCTTTCATTGAGAGTTCCTCTGTGTCATCGCCTTTAGGCCCGATGGCTCCTTTGATCATCAACAACGATACGGTCCAGGGTGAGACTTTTCTCCCCGGACAGATCTTCGTCTTCGGCGGCTTTGCTCTGCGGGCCAATTCGCTCGGCCACCTGGAGCAGATCGAAAGCTATGCCCCTGGCCATCAAGTCAGGATTGGAAGCTTAAACTACACGGCTGACATCCGCGGAGACTTGATCTTCGACGGACTCGAGCCACGGCCAAGCGCGCCGCACTATCTCGAGAGGCATGATCTAGCTCTGCCCCCGGACAGTGTCCTGGAGGCCGCACACGCATCGGTTCCGACCCCTAACTCGGAGCCTATTGCGCCAATCGAGGATCAGCGGTTGGACGTCACCTCGGGGGCTGCGATCCCGAAAGCGATCGAGCCGAACGCTAGCCCCGCACTCTGCACGACCCGTGACTCCAAGGATCCGGACTCCTCCCCGGACTCCGAACCCCCCGCGCCCCTGCCAATCGAATCCGATTGGGCGCCGATAATGGAGTTCACCGCCGCAGACATCTTTCAGCATTCGCCTTTTGGCGACATCCTGAATTCTCTTAAGTCTCTCTCTTTATCAGGAAAGCCCTGGCCGGACTACGGTCAGCGAGGGTGGAATACGGACGATGAGGAAATTCAAAGCCCACCCACCATCCACTTTGTAGCCACTGTCGATGATCTAACCGACATGCTTGACTTCAGCTCCGAAGACATCGACGGCATGGACGACGATGTAGGAGACGAACAAGAACCAGCACCTGTAGGGCGTTGGAAGGCCACCTCATCATATGACATATATATGGTGGATACTCCAAAAGATGGAGATGGCGATGGAACAGTGGGGGATGACGCCCCCAAGAAACAGTCAAAGCGTCGGCGTCAGCGGCGCCGCTCTAAATCCCGCCAAAGCAAAAACGGTGATTCCGGCACGGGAGATAATACTACCCCGGATAGCGCCGAAGAACACCCACCTCAACAAGATTCGGCACAAGAAGATGGAGAAGCCAACCCTCATGAGAGAGCGGCAGACCGAGAGGTCGATGATGATAACTATACGCCTCCCTCCGAAGACAAGGCAAGCCTCGATGACGACGAATTCGTCATACCATCAGACCCCGCCGAACAAGAGCGTTTCAAACGCAGGGTTTTAGCCACGGCAAGCAGCCTCAAGAAAAAGCAGCAACAGCTTAGAGCTGCCCAAGATTTGCTAGCTGACAGATGGACTGAAGTCCTTGCGGCCGAAGAGTATGAACTCGAACGCCCCTCCAAGAGTTACCCGAAGCGCGGGCCGCTACCCCGATCAGAGGAGGAAGTACCTACATCACCAGCGCATGACATGGCAGACCGGCCCCCTCGCGGCCGCGACAGAGAGGCCTCTCGGCCCTCCACCCAAGCCATGCCCCGATGCCGCTCAACTAAGGCACGAGAAAATGCGCCCGACCTGCGAGACATACTGGAGGATAAGGCAAGACAAACAAGATCGATCTACGGATCGTGCAAGCGCCCTACGGCATGTGACAATGATCTTCACTCCGGATATAACAAATCCGGCCGGGCCGAACACAACAGACATAGCTCTTCCGAGCTGCGTCGTGATATAGCCCAGTACAGAGGCGCCGCACACCCGCTATGCTTCACGAATGAAGTAATGGATCATAAAATCCCAGAGGGTTTCAAACCCGTAAACATCGAATCATACGATGTCACAACAGATCCAAAGGTATGGATCGAGGATTATCTCCTTCACATCCACATGGCACGCGGCGATGATCTACACGCCATCAAATACCTCCCGCTCAAACTTAAAGGACCGGCCCGGCATTGGCTTAACAGCTTGCCAGCAGACTCAATCGGTTCTTGGGAGGACCTGGAAGCCGCATTCCTCGACAACTTCCAGGGCACTTACGTGCGACCGCCGGATGCCGACGACTTAAGCCACATAATTCAGCAGCCAGAGGAATTGGCCAGACAATTCTGGACATGGTTCCTAACAAAGAAAAAACAGATAGTCGACTGTCCGGACGCAGAGGCCCTAGCAGCCTTCAAGCATAACATCCGCGACGAGTGGCTTGCCCGGCACCTGGGACAGGAAAAGCCGAAATCCATGGCAGCCCTCACGACACTCATGACCCGCTTTTGCGCGGGAGAAGACAGCTGGCTAGCTCGCAGTAACAACTTATCAAAGAACCCTGGTAATTCGGATACCAAGGACAAAAGTGGCAGGACACATCGGAATAAGAAAAAACGCCGCGTTAACAGCGACAGCAATGAAGACACGGCAGTCAATGCCGGATTCAAAGGCTATAAATCCGGTCAGCGGAAAAAGGCATTCAAAAAGAATACTCAGGGCCCGTCCAGTTTGGACCGAATACTCGATCGCTTGTGCCAGATACATGGCACCCCCGAAAGGCCAGCCAATCACACGAACAGGGATTGTTGGGTGTTCAAGCAGGCAGGCAAGTTAAGGGCCGAAAACAGAGACAAGGGGCTGCACAGCGACGAGGAGGAGCCCAAGCCGCCGAACAACAATGGACAGAAGGGCTTTCCCCCACAAGTGTGGACGGTGAACATGATATACGCAACCCACATTCCCAAGCGGGAGAGGAAGCATGCGCTACGGGACGTATACGCGATGGAGCCAGTCGCCCCAAAGTTCAACCCATGGTCCTCCTGCCCGATCACTTTTGATCGAAGGGACCATCCCACTAGCATCCGTCATGGCGGCTTCGCCACATTGGTTCTCGACCCAATCATCGACGGATTTCATCTCACAAGAGTCCTCATGGACGGCGGCAGTAGCCTGAACCTGCTTTATCAGGATACAGTGCGGAAAATGGGCATAGATCCCTCAAGGATTAAGCCCACAAGAATGACCTTTAAAGGCGTTATACCAGGTGTAGAAGCCAACTGTACAGGCTCAGTACCACTTGACGTGGTCTTCGGATCCCCGGACAATTTCCGAAGCGAAGAGTTAATCTTTGATATAGTCCCGTTTCGCAGTGGCTATCACGCCCTGCTTGGACGAACCGCATTCGCAAAGTTCAATGCGGTGCCGCACTACGCATATCTCAAGCTCAAGATGCCAGGCCCTCGAGGAGTAATTACGGTCAACGGAAACACCGAACGCTCCCTCCGTACGGAGGAGCATACGGCGGCTCTCGCAGCGGAGGTACAAAGTAGCCTTCTCAGGCAATTCTCCAGTCCGGCCATTAAAAAGCCAGACACTGCCAAGCGCGCCCGGAGTAACCCACAGCAGGACCGCCTGGCACACTCTGAGCAAGCGTAGCAATGCAGCCCCAACCCCAGCTTTCGCGACATAGCGAAACCAGTACCTCGCGTACATAACTACGCCCTTGAAATACCATGGGCACAGGGGAAGGGGCACAATAACGGCACGCCCAAAATACGGCTTAAAACGTACTAGGGGCTGCCGGATTCTTTTTTTTAATTTTTTCTTACTTTCAGGACTCCATACTTCGGACGACCTATTCGGCAATTCGATTACCGCACAAACGATGCAAGATCCAGGGAGGCAGACAAGCCATGCCGCATTATGGAACTCCCAGGTGGTCTCTATTACGAGCGGTATACCTGTTTTAAATACAATTCCACGGCCCGCCCCTGGTCAGGACATACTAAATAGTCCAATATCTTTTGCTTACCGCACTATTCGTATCGTTCGGCTTTGATAAATAGCCTCTCTATAAACAATGCTTAGCTTTTTGTCTATTTTTTGCATTATCCTCTTTTCACATATATGTTTATTAAATGACATGATTGCACCCATACACCATGGTACGGCAAACACGCCAGGGGCTTCAGTACCCCTCATTATGGCATGAGAAGTCCGTACGCTTTCACAAGTGCGGCACCCCGAACTTATAGCACTATATGCATCGGCTCCGATCATGATTTGGGTCAATAGTTGGGTTTGCCCGGCTCCTATGTTTTGGTGCCTTACGTTCCGCTCTATCGGCTAAGGTAGCACTAGGAGAACCACTGCGATTGTGCCCCGGTTCAGCTGGGTTAAGCACCTCAGTGGAGAAAGCTAAAACTGACTGTCATGATGAGGCGAGAGACCGTTCGCTGTTCGAGAGGTTTTTCGAGTCCCTAAAGACTTATGCCGCTTCGAGCGAGGAGCTGGCTTTGTCCGGCCAAGGCGTGGATAGCGCCCCGAATTCGGTCTTCCGGACTAGGGGCTTCGCCGAAATTTAAAATTATAGAGTTCTATGGCTAAGTGAGAGTGTTCAAGCATTATAGTCCGATTGCCTGGTTCGTTGTGCTGAGCGCCTCCCTCGAAGGACCCAACTATGGGGAAAAGAGCGCTCAGGTTTATCCCGAACACCCCAGCACTAGTGGCATGGGGGCAGAAGCCGACGACTGGCCATCTCTCAATTTTTTGATAAACGGCCGCACAGAAAGTAATATTTTAAATTCAATAAGCATTGCTTAGCGCATATGAACAAGTTTTCAGTGCACAGGATAAACACGAGCGAGTTCATTCAAAAATCACATCCTTGGTACATTCATCCGCCACAAGGCGGGCACCTGCAAGAACATCCTTGTAGTAGTTCTCGGGCTTGCGATGCTCCTTCCCCGGCGGCGGCCCGTCCTTCACAAGATTCTCACCGTCCAGCTTACCGCAGTGCACCTTTGCACGGGCAAGGGCCCGACGGGCACCTTCGATGCAGACGGAGCGCTTGATGACCTCGAGCCTCAGACAGGCCTCCACCAGCCCCCGCACCAGCCCGAAATAGCTCCCAGGCAGGGCCTCTCCGGGCCACAGCCGAACTATGAAGCCCTTCATGGCCTGTTCGGCCGCCTTGTGGAGCTCGACCAGCTGTTTCAGCTGGTCGCTCAAAGGCATAGGGTGTCCGGCCTCAGAATACTGAGACCAGAACACGTTCTCCGTCGAGCTTCCCTCTTCAGCTCGGTAGAATGCGGCGGCGTCGGATACGCTGCGGGGAAGATCTGCGAATGCCCCTGGAGAGCTCCGGATTCGGGTAAGTAACAAGTAGTTTACTTTTATATTTCTGCTTTGCATGAAGAATGCCTTACCCGCTGCTATCTTCCTCATCTCCTCCAACTCTTGGAGGGCCTTTTGGGCTTCGGCCTTGGCAGACTTGGCAGACTCAAGGGCCGTCGCGAGCTCGGATGCTTGCGCCTTTGACTCAAGCTCCAAACTCTCATGGTTTTTCATGAGAGCCTGAAGCTCTTGTTGCACCTCGCCGACCTGAGCCCCAAGTCTGTCTCGCTCGGTGCGCTCCGCGTCGTTTTCTTTTCGGCCTCAGACAGCGCCTGCTTAAGGGTCGCCACCTCAGTCGTGGCCCCTACAATAAGCAGTACAATCCTGTTACTCTTTTTGCAATCAAGCCTTTTTATAGGCACTTTTTCTGTAAGGTATTTCTTACTTCTTCCTCCTTGAGCCGCCGCTTGGCAAGGCCGAGCTCTTGCTCGGTCCGCTCAAGGTCCTGCTTCAGGACACCCACCTCCGCAGTCAGTGCGGTGGTGGATAGCAGCGAAGCCTGCATATGCATATTGACTCTTTTTTGTTAGACTCCTGTGATATTTAATAGATCCTCTATTCGGCTTTTCTTTTCGAACGCCAAACAGAGCATCAGGGGCTACTATCTATGCAGTAATATTTTTACATATTTTTTACCTCGAAGCCTGTTAGAAGGCTAGCGCAAGCTTCAGTCAGTCCGCTCTTGACGGACTGAACCTTCTGGATCACCGTACTCATAATAGTACGGTGCCCCTTGTCGATGGAGGCGCCGTCGAGCACCTCCAGCAGATTGTCCGGCACCTCCGGTTGGATGAAGGCCGCCGGCTCAGAAGGCTTGCTCCTCTTGGAAGGAGTTCGCCTACCGCGGTTCGGAACTGTGGAAGATTCCGGCGCGGTGTCCAGCACAAAGCCGGACTTGGAGCCCTGGGGGGCCTTATCCCCTTCACTCCTGGAGTCCGGGAGGTTGCCTTGTGGCTCCTCCGGGACCACCTCCTCCTGCCCCGGAGCTTGTCGCGACGCCACTTCGGCGTCGTCTGCAGTGCGGGGGGAGACAGCGGGCGGAACTGAGTTCACGTCCGATGAGTCCAGGGAGCCGCCCGACGATTCGTCGAATTCGGCCCGGGGCGGACTGCATAATTACATTCGACATCAGGGAAAGTTGTGCGACAAAGGAACATCATGAGTTATTCTGATATCCGAACTTACGATTTCGCCGGACGCTTGGCCCTGTTTGGCCACTCCTCTCCGCCCTCTTCGGCGTCGGGGGAGTAGTCCGGCGGAGGGGTCTTCCTTTTCCTAGACCTCTCGGCCTCCCCCGTTGGGGCGGCCTTCCTCTTCTCTCCTCCCTCCGCTGGGGGGGGGAGAGTTTTCTTCTTCCTCCTCCTCGTTTTCACGGGAAGAGGGCATCTCGGACTCGTCGGATGACGAGTCCGACACCACCACGTTACGGGCACTCTTTCGAGTCCCCGTGGTCTTCTTCTTCTGGGCCTTCTTCTCCAGCACCACATAAGGCGCCGGAACCAGCAGCTTCACTAGTAGAGCTGGGGCTGGGTCTTCGGGCAGCGGAGCCGGACAGTTAATCGGTCCGGATATCGCTCGCCAAGCCTGTCAAAGGTAAGGGAGTTTAGATCCCGCATAGAGTCAAACTATGAAAAAAAGCTTAAACATCCTGTAAAAGGTGAAGATAGCTTACCTCGCTAGCGTGACGCTGCGAGCTGTATCCGCGGTCCTCGGAAGCGGATGCGGGAGCCTCGGCGCCCTTGAATAGCACCTTCCAGGCATCTTCGTACGTCGTGTCGAAGAGCCTGCTAAGGGTTTGGTGCTGCGCCGGGTCGAACTCCCACAGATTAAAATCCCGTTGTTGGCACGGGAGGATCCGGCGGACGAGCATAACCTGGATTACATTAACAAGCCGGATTGGCTTGTTCACCAGGGACTGGATGCATGTTTGCAATCCGGTCACCTCTTTTTCGTCACCCCACAACAGGCCCGTCTCTTTCCAGGACATAAGCCGCGTGGGGGTCTGGATCGGAACTCGGGGGCTGCAGTCCATTTCGGATCGCGTGGCTCGGTGATGTAAAACCACCCGGATTGCCACCCCTTTAGGGTCTCCACAAAAGAGCCCTCGAACCATAGGACGTTGGCCATCTTGCCCGCCATGGTGCCTCCGCACTCCGCCTGGCTGCCGCGCACCACCTTGGGCTTGACGTTGAAGGTCTTGAGCCAGAGGCCGAAATGAGGGCGGACGCGGAGGAATGCCTCGCACACGACGATAAACGCCGAGATGTTGAGGATGAAGTTCGGGGCCGTATTGTGGAAATCCAGGCCGTAGTAGAACATGAGCCCCCAGAAAAATGGGTGGAGTGGAAAACCCAGTCCGCGGAGGAAGTGGGGAAGAAATACTACCCTCTCATGGGGCCTTGGGGTGGGGAGAAGCTGCCCCTTTTCGGGAAGCCGGTGCGCGATGTCCTTAGACAGGTATCCAGCCTTCCTTAGCTTCTTGACTTGGCCCTCCGTAGCGGAGGAGACCATCCACTTTCCTCCCGCTCCGGACATTGCTGGAGAAGGTTGAGGTGGGAAGTGCGGGCTTGGGCGCTGGAGCTCGAGTGCGCAGGAGATGGATAGGCAAAGGAGGAAGAAGGCGTGGGTAAAAGGGTGGATCCTTATCCCCTTATATGGGCGGATGCGGTTGTGCGTCCCCACCAGCCTAGTAAAACTCGCTTGCCTCCCAAGCGCCGTGATGAATGGCGCGGTTGGGTTACCCACGTCCGTATTGATGAGAATCCCGTAAAGGGAGTACACGATCTCTGCTTTGACAAGACGTGCCAAGGAAACCGCCTCGCAAAACATGCTAAGGTGGAAAAGTAAAAACGATTCGAGTAAAGGACTTGGCCGTAGTGTGATGACACACTGCGGAATACGTCAGCAGTTTTGATTTGTGTTAATATTATTCTCTCTATGGCGATATGTGGAAGCTTATTTTGCAGAGCCGGACATTACTCTTGGTGTTTACAATCTTCTATGAAGGACTTGGAGGAGGAACCCGCCTTGCAATGCCGAAGACAATTTGCGCGCCGGACTCGTCGTCATTGAAGCCTGGTTCAGGGGCTACTGAGGGAGTCCTGGATTAGGGGGTGTTCGGGTAGCCGGACTATACCTTCAGCCGGACTCCTGGACTATGAAGATACAAGATTGAAGACTTCGTCCCGTGTCCGGATGGGACTTTCCTTGGCGTGGAAGGCAAGCTTGAAGATGCGGATATTCAAGATCTCCTATCATTGTAACCGACTCTGTGTAACCCTAACCCTGTCCGGTGTCTATATAAACCGGAGGGTTGTAGTCCATAGGCAATCAACTCCATATACAACAATCATACCGTAGGCTAGCTTCTAGGGTTTAGCCTCCTTGATCTCGTGGTAGATCTACTCTTGTACTACCCATATCATCAATATTAATCAAGCAGGACGTAGGATTTTACCTCCATCAAGAGGGCGCGAACCTGCGTAAAACATCGTGTTCCCTGCCTCCTGTTACCATCCGGCCTAGAGCACAGTTCGGGACCCCCTACCCGAGATCCGCCGGTTTTGACACCGACACCCATATTCATCAATATCAATCAAGCAGGACGTAGGGTATTACCTCCATAGAGAGGGCCCGAACCTGGGTAAGCATTGTGTCCCCTGTCTCCTGTTACCATTGACCCTAGACGCACAGTTCGGAACCCCCTAGCCGAGATCCGCCGGTTTTGACACCGACAACAAACACCCCCATAGTTTTGCGGCTTGCCGCTCCCTCCTATGTAGATAGATGAGCTACCTCCTCTTTCTCATGTGCCACAACAAAAATTAACCATAAAAATAAAAAGCCTTGAATACTAGAAGAAGAAGAAGAAGAAGAAGGGCATGTAGACCTCACAAAATTAAGTGAATGCTCAAACTGTACTCATTTTATTTCTATCTTTCTGTACATAACCAGAGAATGAAAAATATTCCTCGAAAGTGCCGGCTTCTAGAAGCGCGTGACAAATGCCATTGAGGCCTAAGACGAGTATTTTGAGTGCGCTAGACCATCACCAGCAACATGACCGCTGCCTGGGGAGTAGTGAGGAGAAACTTTGGAAACGCCACCAAGGATAAGAATGATGTCCGCGACACTGGTGGTACCGACATCTACCCCTCTCCTAGCGTATTGGAAATATACCTGGGCATATCTCGGGCCGGACCAAAAAAAGCCCGGTGCTGAAAATCCAAGCCCGAGCATGGCCCGGCCCGAGCCCGATTGCGAGGCCTACTAAATTGGCCCTGAGCCTGGAAAAGTCCGACACGGCCCAGTCGTCCCGGCCCGACTACGGCTAAAATCTTGTTTTCTGTAAGCCCGAGCCCGACCTGATTTGCCCGTCAGGCTCAATTTCCAGGCCTGGCCCGGGATTTTCAGGCCGGGTTCGGTCAGGCCCTCCGGGCCGAGCTGCCCATGGCCAGGTATAATTAGAACATATAGAAATGTTTTTGTTTCTGAAAATGTTTTTTTCTTTCTAAAAATGCTTTTTTAATGTACCGAAGCAGAGAAAATATAATTTTTACATGCCACTAGCTCATGTGATGTAAAGATTATATGCGGGCTTCTTTTCCCAGGACTTCGGTGCGTTAGCAGTGTAAACCCTAAAAACACTGGAATCTTTGCACGATATAAAAAGTGACCACGCATAGTACTTGCTCGGTTGCTCCCCATTCGCATTACGTGACAGCACTGGTAAATCACAAGCCAAATCATCATACGCGGCGATGCAAAGCGGCCTGCTAAACCGCAGGGCCCGTAATCCGACTCAGATCTCTGGACGACACTGTCGCGTGGGGCCGGAGACGCTTGAGCCCACCTGGCATGAGACAGTAACATGCATGCTAAATTAGGCACGCCAATCAGGCGAGATGGAACCAAAAGCACCTGCCGATATTATTGGTTTGACGCGGCGAGCATGAGCCGTCCTTCCTCCCCTTTTCACCAGTTTTACGTCCATGTCGATGTCGTCGTATTTTTCTATCCGAGGCGTGCCGGGCGTGATGACCCTTGCAGAATTCTTTTTAGCCACCATGCATCTTGCCCCTTGGGCGCCATTGACGATGGATCTCTAGCTCCTGCGCGGCTACCAAGAGCCGCTGATCTGGAATCTTTGGATCTTCTGCTCCTCTTTGTCAAACTAATGCTCCCAGATTCCAGAGTGCCGCCGTCTGATTCGCCGGCGTCGTTTTCGGCCCTGCTGGAGTGGGCTTGAATTTTCGGATTTATAAATGATTTTGGGTCGCATCGTTGTTCCGAACGATGATAGGAGGGTATTCGTTTCTGCGTCTCAATCTTTTGATTGGCGGCTGCCGAGAGTGAGACTTCTAGCATTTGACGTCATCAATGACGTGTTTGGTTAACAGCGTGACGCCTGTATATTAAAGACAGTTATTTATAAAATGGAGGACATACGATGCGTTTTAGTCAAGCTATGTTTTACTCCCTCCGTTCCTAAATATTTGTCTTTTTAAAAAATTTAAATGAATTACCACATACGGATGTATATAGACATATTTTAGAGTATAGATTCACTCATTTTCCTCCGTATGTAGTCACTTGTTAAAATTTCTAGAAAAACAAATATTTAGGAACGGAGGGAGTAGTTGCCAGATGTTTACTTCTTCCGCCAGATGATTCAGCTTCGCTGCATGACTGTTTTTTTGTGTGGGGATACCGGGTTTCTTTTTGATACACATACAAAGCAGATCTCCACCTATACGCACATACACTCGCCCTAACATTGTTACCGTACAAATGGCACATGGTAAAAACCATGTCATGTGAATTTCGGGTCACGCATTTGTAATAAGGCCCTTAAAAGTAGCCACGCAATGATAAGTCTGTCAGTCTGTATGTACTCCCGCCGTTTACTATTATAGGATGTTTTTAACTTTTTTTCCCAATTTTTATCTATACAGATGCATTTTAGTGGATTTGTTCACTAATTTCAGTTCATATGTTGTCCTTATTGAAATATCTAAAATATTTTATATTTATGAATGGAGGGAGTACCTCGTTTGCACAGTCAAATGCTCCAATTTTTGGAGTTAAACAGTTGCTCTTGTAGGTATTCATTTCTACCCCCACTTTTGCCGTGAAATTCAATAGAAAGGGAACCCGACATACTCCCTCCGTAAGGAAATAAGTATAAGAGCGTTTAGATAACTAAAGTAGTGATCTAAATGTTTTTATATTTTTTTACAGAGGGATTATATACTCTTCCTAGCCAGGTCCAAAGTACTCCTGGCTGATTCCGGTGTTTTTTGTCAGAGAAAACAAGACTTCATCCTCTAGGGGATTCAACCCAGATGGGATGGGAAATCAATGGAGATTCCGGTCGATATCGTGCAATGCATTTATTTACTAGACGCATACTCCTCTGGTAGTATCTCTCTCGTATTATACTTGCAAAAATGCTGCAAGTGGCAGTTGGTAGGCCCAACTGATTAGGTGGTGGTCATTACGGCGAAACCAGCTAAACAAATCCCCTGAAAAGAAAGCTAAACAAAGCATATGTGGCGTTGCGTCGCCGTGGTTTGTGAGGAATCTGCATCAGAGCCGGGCCAGTTTAGTTTCCCGGCGGTTTGACCTGGCCGGTTTGCATTGATTAAGCCTCTCATTAGTTAAGTACCAGGCCATTACCAGATCAGACCAACTAAGCACTCCGTTAAAGTATGGTATGTGGCAACATGGCGCCGTTGGTGCGATCTAATCGGCACGACGTTTTAATTTTTCTGTTCTTTTCTTGCAAAGCAATTGTTGTCATCTGGACGCTTCTGACTTGTCAATGTCGACATCTGGTGTGAGACATGGACAGGTACTCCTTCTGTTCCAAATTATTTGTCTTGGATTTGTCTAGATACGGATGTATCTAGACTCATTTTAATGCTAGATACCTCTTTATCTAGATAAATTTAAGACAAGTAATTCGAAACGGATGGAGTACATGGCAAGGTGCGGTGCACCGTGGACATGATCAATCAGTTTACCATCATACTTTCATTGCGCAAGGCAAGTGATGCGTGTTCTATAACCATTCATACAAGTTTGTAAGCTCATATCGGAAAGTTAATTATCATACGCCAAATTCACTAACCGGCAGGCCTGGCCGCCAGGTATCTCCTGGTCAACTTCTCTAAAAAGACTAAAATAGTCTTCTCATTTTGTGTAAATGTCAAAACCTATCTGGGAGTTCAATTGACCACATCTTGCACAATACTTATATGCCATCACGACCATTTCTTTTTGGTAGAATGCAACGCCAATAAATCTACTAGCAGTTGAAGCTAGGAGCAAGGTCTATGCTCACAAACTCATGACCTGTGCGCCGTAGTATAATTTATTTATCTCTACGCGAACATAATTCTAGCTAGGCCGGCGGGCAGGTGATATGTGGGGAACCGCTCGAGATTTTCTTATGTGTTTGCCCAAGAGTACATATGTGCGTGCGTGGCTCGATGCGGACGGGTATGGTCCCCTGCAGGCCCATCGCCTCCCAAGTTGGCGTATAATATAAAATGACACAGTATTATACTCCAACAAACAAGTAAACAATGTCGTGTGACTCGAGAATCGACTCTGAATCGGGTTACACTAGCAGCGGTGGAATCCGTTGACGGGCCGAGGGATCTTGGTGGCGAAGATAAACCACATTAGAGTATGAACCTTTCTAGAGTACCTCCGGTCCTTTTTACTCTGCACATTGGATTTGGCGAAAATCAAACTTTGTTAAGTTTAACCAAATTTATATTAGAAATTATTAGCATCTATAATATCTAATAAATATAATATGAAAATATATTCCAAGATGAATCTAATGATATTGGTGTTGTTATGTGAATGTCTATAATTTTTTATACAAAGTCGGTCAAAGTTGGATGAGATTGACTTTGAACAAACCTAATATGCAGAGTAAAAAGAACCGGAGGAAGTATTTGTTTTTTCTTGCATGAGGAATATCATATCTGCGATCGTCACAATTCATATAAATCACGCTTGAAGACATAATAGAAGGGGCGCTTTGTGGCACGTACGGGCGTCGATTTTTCTTTTGTACTTTCAATTTTAAATCTTTTGTATCTATTGAGCCGATTGCCCTAAATTATATATCTTTGTATATTTGTGTTCTTTGTAACGGGGACTTTCAAATAAGACCATTTGTAAAGCGTATTGACAAGTTCCTAAAACTTCACCAAGTTTCATGTATTGATAGGAAGGAACAACAAAATCAGGTTGTTTCAGAAACTAAAACTTAAAATTCGGTGTGCCCTTCGTGTGGAAACCAACGACATTGTTGATCACAAATCAATCATGCAGCAGCATGCCCCTCAAATTTCTCGACTGGATAGACGACGCGCAAACATCGATTCGTCACATGTCCGTCTTCATATATTTTTTTGTCGCTTTCTCATTTAGATACTCTGATTTCTCTCAAATTTAATCATTTAGCACATAAAGCAGACATACATATAGTTTGTAACAGGTTGCATTAACAAAAGCATTTAACTGACGACATGTAGAAATAACATGTTGCCGCGTATGCACCCTCCCCTCCTCCTCCAGTGTAACCATTGTCCCCTACTCCTTCGGCATGCGTATTGTCCCCTCCGTCAAGGTTCATGGAACGTAAGATCATTAGTCACGCCTTCTCCCAAAATTCTTCCGACACTGGATCCATTTGCTTCTGATCCAATGTGATTTGAACCTATTATGCTTGGCTATGTGTCCAGTTCCCGACCAATTCTCCTGAATTTTGAGCCTACCCGCCTCCATGTTCATCTGAATTTAGAGCCTACTCGCCTTCATCTGTTCCCGACGCCATCAGCTCTCATGCATATTATCTTATCTCGCCTTCTTCTCTTGTTTTTTTTCTCTTCTTCCATCTCTAGCTTCTCTTGATTCCTCTTTCGACTAACTTGCTTGTTTTCATCAATTCATTTAAGAAAATCATCGCCTCAACCGCTCCTTGTATTGAACTTCTTTTTTCCTATCTTTCTCCCGTCAGGATCGACTAGTGATAGACACTAGAATGGGACTTCTAGGTACATTTTCTATTTTATATCTAGGACCATCATCGTCTTCACTGTCGTCCATCTCCGGAGAGGAATTGTTGCACTTCTCAGTGTTTGGACTACCATCTTCGTTTCATGACTTCCACTTGTCGTGGCTATCCGACAAATTTGTCCAATGTTGGAGACATTCGCCCTCCGGCTTAGAAATTTGCCGGTACCTCTCTAGGGCTATGTTATTCTAAAACAAGCAAATGCTCAAACTGATGAAATGCTCAAAGTAATGCAAATGTGGTAATAAAACATAACACAATTGCTTACATATAGGTAAATAGTGACACCGCTAGGAGGAGCGTGCTTCTCTTGCTCCAAACAAACCAACCAATGGTTGTACATCTCCTGAATCGTACCCCTTCGGTTTGTGAGGGATTTGAAAGTACGATCCGTTCTGCATCTAAGATGATGTTTGAAAAGCTCCATGACCATATTCATGCATGAGATTTGACATACGTTAAATATTTTTCCAATACACGGTCAATAGTTTTAAAAATATATGTTGAACATTTTTTTCTAATGCACAGTGAACAATTTTATGTACACATTTGAACAATTTTATAAACAATTATATGAGCATGCAAGCATCTTTGTTAGTGTTGCAACATTTTTGATAAATATGATGAAAAGTTTATATGTTATGAGCATTTTTTAAAACTTGTGCAAACAAACTTTTATATTTCATGTTTTTTCCACAAATATGATAAAACATATTTTTAAAGGTGAGAACATTCTATAAATACATGCCATTTTTTTCTAAACACGCCTGGTACATTTTTTTCAAAATGAGCATTTTTATGTGTTATTGAAAAATTTAGAATACATAGTGAATTTCTTTTCAATACCACATCGTTTCTTAAGTAGCAGTGAGCCTTTTTTAGTACACCATAAACATTTTTGTGTACGCAATGATAATTTTTTAATCACACGATAACTATTTTTTCAAACATATAGAACATTTTTTATCGATTAGAACAGAATATATTTTCCAAAATCAAATGGTACATATCTAATTATTTTCTAAAAGTAGAGTAAGAAAACAGAAACAAGTAATTTCAAAAGAAAAAAAATTGAAGCATGAAGAAAGTGTGCACTTCTCACGCGACTTTGAAAAAATTGTTTCTACAATGTAAAACTATGTTTGCATAATTTAGAAAAATAGTTCATACCATTAAAAATATTCTTTAGAATTAAACAATTGTTCCCATTTTTCAAAATTATGTCTGAGACTTTTCATAAAATATTTGTACATTGTAATAATTTTAAATTTTACAATGTTAAAAATGTCACATAATTTAAGATATGATTAGTGCCATTTAAAAAAACTGTTCAACGTGTATTTACAAAAATGTTAACAAGAAAACCAACGTTCGAAATGTATTGGGAAAAATTGTTCATCAAATATTCGAGAAAACTTCAACGTGTATCAAAAATATGCTCCATATGTAAACTGAAAATGTATAACTTGTGTTAAATAAACTCGACATATGTTTGAAAAATAAGGACAAAGGGATAATGAGAAAAGGGAAATTTTAATCCAACAGAAAAAGAAAACTGAAGAAACCCCAAATAAAAACTGATAAAGGTCGTAAAGGAAACACCGAAAAAAGAAGAAAAAATCATAGGGAACCTTTCTAAGTCGGCCATACCGGGGGAAGGCTCCATGAACAGCTTCTCGCGAACCTTCCTAAGACGCTTGACTCCATAAGGCCGGGCAACAATCTTAGCAAGAGTCAGGGTGGGGCCGGGAGAGCTATATAACTCGCTTAAGGTTGATCCTATTTGGCGCTCAGGTCACTCGTTAGCGACCTTGCGCATACCCTCCTACCTTGCACGTACACATTTTGGGACGGCTCAACTATGACTCACTCCCCCTCATGTATCTCTCCTTGATGTAATTGTATATATGAGCCCATCGAGGCTAGAAATAAACACAGAGCGAGTTCGGCAATCCAATTTAGTATCAGACGCTTCCCGATCCCTTCTCTCTTCCGCCATGAACAGGCTACTCCGCCGCAGCCGCTATGCCAACTTCGACGGCCCGGCCTCTGAGCCGCTCGCCGCGATCCCCGTGGCCTTCGCCGCCCCCGCCGCGGCCACTCCTCCTGCCGCCACGGTCATCGCGGCCCGTCTTCCGCCCGACGTCGTCCAGGGCAAACAGGCCGTTCCAGTGGGCGTCACCTCTTCCTCGACCTTGACGACCCGCGGCGCCCCTGCTGCAACGCTTCAGACGGCCGACAGCGTCCCTGTCGGGGATATACCCCGCGGTGTAAACCGGCCGGAAGTTAACCCGGCCGGACTTGGCGGTTTATGTGAAGACCCCACTGACACTTGGCGAGTTACTGGCGACCCGCCCTGACCTGGCGGTTTACAAGCAACCCACCTGGTCGTTATGACTCACTGGTGGTCCGGCGTGCGGGATCGACGGATGACAAGGCCCAAAGCCCAGAAGGCCGGTTCACGTTTAACAGTGGGCCGGTTTAAGAGGAAAGGTATGAGGAACATTATCTTGCAAGGAGCTAAGACCTGGACTTGTATCCGGTTTGTATTAGAGATAGACTAGTCCTAATCCTAATAGGACTCCACATGTAAACCGCCCCTTCAACATATATAAGGAGGGGCAAGGCTCCCCAAAAGAGAGAAGAAGGGGACAAGATTCACAAGTTCCACGAGTTGGACAAGTTAGGTTTAGACAATAGCTCTCAAGATAGAGCACTCTTGTAACCGTGATCATCATCATCATCAATATCAATGAAGCAGGACGTAGGCTTTTACCTCCACCGTGAGGGGCCGAACCTGGGTAAAACCTCGCGTCTCTCGTCCCGCTCAACCCCTCTCAAGCTACCACATAGATGCGTTGGCCTCGCGACTAAGTCCTGACACTAAGGACATCTGCCGTGACAATTCCACGACAGTTGGTGCCCACCGTGGGGCCTGCGCACGGTGGTGTTGAGTTCTTGGAGGAATTTCTCTCAAGGATCGAGAAGACCGTGATTAGCCGGATAAAGAAGAACCGGCACGAAAGAATCGGGCAAGTTAACCCGGCACTGACAAGTCTCAGGTAGAAGATCGCGATCAAGAGATTATGGATCCGTGCGTGCTGCCGCACACGACTCGAAAGGCGGATGGATTTTTTGGTGCGCTATCGTTAAGTCATGCGTTTTTAAGAACTATATAATTTTCCAATGCGGCTGCAGACATTGCAGACGTTTTTCCTGTCAGAGTCGCCAAAGTTGTTTTCTCTGATGAAGTCAAAAAGTGCAGACGAGCGCATTGTTTTCATCGCATCAAGCATCAACCCTGGTGATTTCAAGTACTAGTACGACACTAGAAGACAAGAAGAATACGTTTTGGATCAGTACGTCATTAGAGGCCAAGTTAGTTTTTATTTGACAATTCTGGTTACTACAAGGAAGTTACAACAAGGTTAATTCCAGAATTAAGAAGGGAAAAGTTACCAAGTTGAATTGACCCTTGATTACCGAAAAGAAGGAAGAAAAAAAAAGAGATAAGAATACGACTTGGCGTGGATTCATCCAAACCGGCGACAACTCAGGCATGGGGATGGACGCGGTTTCGGCGGCGGTGGCCTCACTTTGCCGGTATCTCTCCGCTGTTGCGCCGGGGCCCAGCCGCCCCTTTTCCGGCCGGGCCTCGTATGGCTTCCGCTGCCGTTGAGCCGCCCCGGCCGATGAGTTGCCTCTGCCTCTGCCGTGAGCCGTTCGCTGCAATAGCCGCATCAAGCTGACCCCGGTATGCGCCTCGTCGCCACAAGCCTCCGCTGCCGTCACGTTTTGCCTCATCAGCCGCAGCAGTAGCAAGTCAGCATCGCTGTCAACTCCGAGCTGCCCCGTCTTGACCGGCCTCTGGGTGACCCCTCGGCTGGCTTGCTGCCACGACCGGATGCGGCCGCGTCCTCTTCTCCAGCTGCACCTCAAGTCGCCCTCGCGGCCTTGTTGCTAAACCACTGATGTGGAGGATACAAGCTGCTCACATCCAGGACACATTGTGATGGAAGAAGTTATCATGGATGGCTGTTAAATAAAATGCCCAGTGGGAGGACAAACGTGATTGAGGTTTGGAGTTGTTAAGGGAACGAAGTTGTCTCACCGTGACAACTGGCTCGACATCCGACAAGACATATCAGGTGATATCCATCTAAAGTTTATTTTATTAAACATATTGTTTTTATTAAAGAACAATTACTTAGTCTTGTAATATTTTTGCAGGACCGTTACGAAAAGGTGTCGCCTAAGGGGGCGCATCAACATAACTTTTCGCATTGGTGTTTGTCCGTGTTAGGATGCTCGACGGATATACGTGCAAGTCGCCGCCCCGATGTTCGGATTACATCCGTCCGCACCTGCCGCCGATTCGTGCATCTACACCGGTTAAACAACATCATGTTTGAATCGCCACCCGCGCCGCTTTACAAAAGCCATGGACAATTCGTCCATCTGCCCTCATGGCGGTTCACGCGTCCGCACCGGCTTACAATGCCACGGCCGACTCATCTATTGTTCGGGCGAATCAGGTGATATCCCTCTAAGTATAATTTAGCATATATTGTTTTTGTCAGAAAGCAATTACTTTGGTCTTTGCATTTTATATGCAGAACAATTGGTCATTGCAAAGCTGATGGCCGGATCATGGATATATAAATTGCGTAATTACTGTCATGTGCTAGCATATGACCGTGCCACAATGATTAAAGAATATGTGTGCAAGACGCCGCCCTTGTGGCCCGGACTACTTCGACTCACCGGGACCGCACCCGCGATTAACTCGCCCGTCCGTGCCGGTTTACAACACCGGTGAAGATTTTCCCCGTCCGCACCGGCTTACAACGCCGCGGCCGACTCATCTGTCGGAGCCGCCACTGATGCTGCGGTCGTCTCTGCCGTCCGTCACTCGCGGCTTGGTCTACATCGACACACCGGGCCGCACCTGTCTGCATGAGCTGTTTATTTGAGTATGAGCAAGTCACAGCTTGGGTAGCCCGGTTTTCTTTCAAATTGGAGGCAGATTATCATAAACCGTCGTTTGCACTGGATGGCTCAATGGGCAGGCGCACAAGTCGCCGCCACTACAGTTTTGGTTAAACTTCAAATCGCTAGTTGGAAGGAACCATTGGCCGAGTTGCTGACACGGCTCGTATGGGATCATATATAACCCGCCGCAGTCACCTCAACTTTCCGTGGATTCACATCGCGTTATCAACATCAATGATATACACCTTCTGCTATGGTCAAACACGGAGAATCTCAAGCCAACTCCTCGAGTCACCTTGAGACTCGGGGGCTACGATGACATGACTCAGCAAATCTTGCCAGTTTCAGCCGGTTTAAGAACCCCAGGATGATGGAGGGAAAGATAACCCAGTCCTGGAGGCTACTGTTATATTGATGAAAGTTTAAAGGCCGTCAGAAAATTTCCGGTTTAGAAAGTATATGACAGTTACAAAATCCCGGCTCAATGAAGAAGATCCGGGTTATCAGAAAGGATTCCGGTTTAAAATCCGGCTCAAGGGAAGTCAGTCTGACTGCAGCTCTCAAATATCCGGTTTACAGTCCGGTTCAAGGGAAATCTGTTCTCCCACAAAGCTCTGGAGCGCTCAAATCCGGTTTAACAATGTCCGGTTCAAAAAGGAATTAACTTCTCGCAAACTCGAGTTTAAAGGTCGTCAGAAAATTTTCCGGCTGAAAATGAAGATTCCGGTTTAAAATCCGGTTTAAGGGAAAGATGTCTCCCACAAAGCTTTGAAGCTCTCAATATCCGGTTCAAGATCCCGGTTCAAGAAGAATTTGTCTCTTGCAAAAAGTTAAAAATTGCCAAAGAGGACCTGCTGCCATGATGCGCGGTTCAAACATGGGTATCCCGCCTTACTGGCCTGACATATTATTGATCACATGGAGTATTTAGTTTATATGATTGAGATGAACAAACCGGATTTCTTCAAGGTTGAAACACTTATTGGAGCAAGTCTTAAGTTATCACTATGTTCTCCTCTTAAGACTTGGGGGCTACAGGTATTATGCATATAAAGGAGGAACATCTTCATTTTATTAGTTTTGAGCAAATCAGGAAGATCAATTACATGACCCGGTGTCGACAACAATTATGACCCGGCGCCATCAATATTTATAAACCGGCCATTTTGGTAATATTAAACCGGCAAGTTTTACATCTTCAAACCGGCTGAATATCAGATAAGTATTTTCAGACCCATATTTCTTAAACCGGCGGAGTTGAGTCAAATGAGTTATTCTTCACAATATTTCTCGGTGACAAGCCAATGTCGGCAAATTGATTATGAAGCTGGTCTGTTGACCCGGATTTCCCAGAAGGGGGAAATAACAAGGACTTAAGGATGATCATGTACCGGTTTACAATTCTTAACCCGGAGCATAACCTGTCAAATTTGTTCTTGTGTTTATTTTGCAGTATAAGTTTACCATGAATAAATCCAAGCTAAACTTGGGGGCTAATGTCGGGGATATACCCCGCGGTGTAAAACGGCCGGAAGTTAACCCGGCCGGACTTGGCGGTTTATGTGAAGACCCCACTGACACTTGGCGAGTTACTGGCGACCCGCCCTAACCTGGCGGTTTACAAGCAACCCACCTGGTCATTATGACTCACTGGTGGTCCGGCGTGCGGGATCGACGGATGACAAGGCCCAAAGCCCAGAAGGCCGGTTCACGTTTAACGGTGGGCCGGTTTAAGAGGAAAGGCATGAGGAACATTATCTTGCAAGGAGCTAAGACCTGGACTTGTATCCGGTTTGTATTAGAGATAGACTAGTCCTAATCCTAATAGGACTCCACATGTAAACCGCCCCTTCAACATATATAAGGAGGGGCAAGGCTCCCCAAAAGAGAGAAGAAGGGGACAAGATTCACAAGTTCCACGAGTTGGACAAGTTAGGTTTAGACAATAGCTCTCAAGATAGAGCACTCTTGTAACCGTGATCATCATCATCATCAATATCAATGAAGCAGGACGTAGGCTTTTACCTCCACCGTGAGGGGCCGAACCTGGGTAAAACCTCACGTCTCTCGTCCCGCTCAACCCCTCTCAAGCTACCACATAGATGCGTTGGCCTCGCGACTAAGTCCTGACACTAAGGACATCTGCCGTGACAATTCCACGACAGTCCCCGTCCAGCCACTCACCCTTGGCGGCTCCAGCGGCGCCCTGGTGCACCGCGTCGTCGCCCCCGACGTCGACTCCTCTTCCTCCATCGGCCTCCCACCATCTATCACCGATCACTTCACGATGGGGAAGCTCGAGCATGATTTGGGTAACTACACAAAGTGGCATCAACTCTTTTACTTTGTTAGCTGCAAACACAACGTGCAGCACCATCTCGACATGCCCTCCGCGTCTCTCCAGCAGACCGTCGTCTGGCGCAACGACGACCTGATGATGGTCCTGTGGTTCTACGGGGTCGTCGCCGACGAGCTCATGGACATCGTCGCGTCCCCGGACAGCACCGCCTTCGACATCTGGACGCAACTGTACCTTCACTTCTGGGACAACCAGGCGGGTCGTGCCATCATCCTCGGCGCCGAGTTCTGGAACCTTGTGCAGGGCGACCTCTCCATCGCCGAATATTGTCGGCGTCTCAAGTCCCTCGCCACCGAGCTCGGGGAGGTCGGCGAGCGCATCACCGACCAGACGCTGACCCTCCAACTGATCTGCGGCCAGAGCCGCAAATTCCAGGTCATGGCGACGCTGCTCACTATGCAGTCGCCATTCCCGTCCTTCGTCCAAGCGCGCTCGCGCCTTCTCATGGAGGAGATCTCGGTGAACGAACGCGCTTGCCTGGATGCCCGCCCCGAGCACTCCCCAACCGCCCTCACCATCACCGAACGCGGCCCTACCGACCACAGCTCCGAGCGCGCCCCCAACAACACCTCCGACAAGGACAAGCACTCGGCCGCCTCCCCGCACTCCGACACGGGCGGTCGTGGCCACCGGCGCGGGCGCGGCAGTGGCCGCGGTCCCCCAGCCGGCATCTCTTCACCAGGCGAGTCTTCCTCAACCGGGCGCGGCGCCCCACTTCCTTCGCTTGGGGCCTACACGGGTTATTTCGCCCCGTACGTCGCCCTCATCCCGCCGCCCACGCAGGGGCGTGACCAGTGGGTCGCTCCCAATGCTGCCGGGGTGTTGGGTCCTCGGCCTCCTCCTCCGCAACAGGCCTACCCGATGATCACTCCTCCATCGCCGCAGCAGGCCGCACCGACTTGGGAGCAGTACAACCACCTCTACGCCGCCCTCCAGAACCTCTCCATGGCCCAGCAACAAGCCGGCGGCGCCCAAGAATGGTTCCTCGATACAGGGGCCTCATCACACGTCACCGGTAAGACGAACACACTCGCCTCTTATTCTTCCCCGTTAATGCATCATTCTCACAGGATCATTGTCGGGGACGGGTCTTGTCTTCCCATCACCGCCGTTGGCGACACCTCTGTTTCCTCTTTCAAGCTAAATGATGTTCTGGTCTCACCCACAACCATCAAAAGTCTCATCTCTGTTCGCCGTTGTACTCATGATAACTCTTGTACAATTGAATTTGATGATTTTGGTTTCACTGTGAAGGACCTCCTAACCCAATGCATCATGATGAGGTGCAATAGCTACGGCGAGTTTACCCTTTCTTCAGCAACGTTGGCGTCCAGCATGCGCTCTCTGCGGTCGGCAGCCTATGGCGTCTCCGTTTGGGCCATCCTAGCAATAACTCTGTTTCCATTTTAGCCAAAAGTTTCCTTCCTTCGTGTAATAATGACAATGCAAAATCTAGCGTTTGTGCTTCTTGTCAATTAGGAAAGCAGCCCCGGTTGCCCTTTTATTCATCCCATTCTGTCACCACGTCTCCCTTCCAATTAATACATTGCGATTTGTGGACTTCCCCAGTTTGTAGTTTGTCTGGATATAAGTATTACCTTGTTATACTTGATGACTACTCGCATTTTTCATGGACATTTTCACTACGCCACAAGTCCGACACCGCCGCCACCATTTACCGCTTCTTCACTTACGTACTCACCCAATTTCGTGTCCCTATCCAGTGCATGCAATGCGACAACGGCGGCGAGTTCCTCACCACCGACGTTCGTGAGCTTTTCACTTGCCATGGCGCCTCCCTCCGTCTCTCATGTCCTCACACGTCGCCGCAAAACAGTAAAGTCGAACGCCTTCTTCGTACCACCAATGACATCATTAGAGTCATGCTCATTCACGCCCAACTCCCCGTGCCGTTTTGGGTCGAAGGCCTCCACACGGCCACCTACGTCCTCAACCGACGGCCCTCCTCCTTCATCCAGTCTCAAACACCATACTACCGCCTCCTCGGACAGAACCCCTCATACGATCATCTACGCGTGTTCGGTTGTCTTTGTTTCCCTAACACCTATGCCACTAGTGCACATAAACTCGCCCCACGCTCCACCAGGTGCGTCTTCCTCGGCTATGCCCTCGAACACAAAGGCTACCGATGCCTGGATCTCCAGACTCGCAAAGTTTTAATATCTCGCTATGTTACCTTTGATGAGACTGTCTTTCCTTACACTCCAGGTGAAACACCCTCTTCCGCAGGAAACCCAACCGCAGACGATCCAGCCACCCCCGTCCTCTACGATCTGCGAGCCTCGCCTACCTCGTACCCCCCCCCCCCCCCCCCCCCGAGATCTGCGCCCGCACCTGCCGCCAGCAGCCCGTCCGCATCTTCCTCGCGCGCCGCGCTCTCCACCCCACCACCCACTCCCGAGCCGCCCGCTGGCACACCCAACCCGCCGACTGACTCACCCGGGCCTGCCACTTCCCCCTGCCGTGCGCCCACCTGCATGCAGTGTGCACCGCCCCCACCCATGCAGTGCACTCCATCGCCATGCAGTGCACACCCTCCATCCCCCGACCGAGCTGCTCATGCTCCACCCTCCCTCCACGTGCCGTTCCTGTCACCCCTCCCATCAACACCCATGGCATGCGCACCCAGGCCAAGACCGGCTTTGCTCTTCCTAAATAGCAGGTCTCTCTCCACGCCACCACTACTCCTGCCATTAGCCCCATCCCCTCCTCCTACCGTACCGCCCTCAAAGACCCAAACTGGTACAATGCTATGCATGAGGAGTATGATACATTAATGAGGAATAATACTTGGTGTTTAGTGTCTCGTCCTGGAGGTGCTAATGTGGTGATAGGGAAGTGGATCTTTCGGCACAAATTCCATCCTGACGGCTCGCTTGCTCGTTACAAGGCCAGATGGGTGCTTCGCGGCTTCACGCAGCAAGCCGGCGTCGACTACGGTGAGACGTTCCGTCCCGTGGTCAAGCCGACCACCATTCGCACGGTGTTGAGCATCGCCGCCGGCAAGTCGTGGCCCATTCATCAACTCGATGTGAAGAATGCCTTCCTCCACAGCCATCTCGCCGAGACGGTGTACTGCCACCAACCATCCGGCTTCATCGACTCCGCCCAGTCTTCGCACGTCTGCCGCCTCAACCGTTCACTGTACGGCCTCAAGCAGGCACCCTGCGCATGGTTCTCGCGGTTCACCACGTACCTGCGCACTCTCGGGTTCACCGCGTCCTGCTCCGACTCGTCGCTCTTCATCCTCCACCGCAGTCCCCACCTCGCCTACCTCCTCCTGTACGTGGATGACATCATCCTCACCGCCGACTCCAGTGCCTTCCTCGAGGGCATCATTCAGTCGCTGCGTCGCGAGTTCGCCATGACGGACCTCGATGCACTTCATCACTTCCTCGGCATCAACGTCACGTCCACGACTGCGGGGCTGTTTCTCTCCCAGGAGCAATATGCTCTTGAGATCCTCGACCGCGCCGGTATGTTGAACTGCAAGGCAATCTCCACGCCCGTCGACACGCTCGCCAAGCTCTCGGGCGACTCCGGGCCTCTCTTCCACGACCCCTCACTGTACCGCAGCCTGGCTCGCGCGCTGCAGTACCTCACCTTGACGCGCCCAGATCTCTCCTACGTTGTGCAACAATGTTGTCTGTTTATGCATGCGCCCCGGGAGAGTCACTTCCAGCTCGTCAAGCGCATTATGCGCTACGTGCGTGGCACCACACACATGGGGTTGCAGATTCATGGCTTCGCTGCATCCGAGCTTGCCGCCTACTCCGACGCCAACTGGGCCGGTTGCCCTGACACACACAAGTCTACTTCGGGCTTCTATGTGTTCCTCGGCTCCAACCTGCTCACGTGGTCCTCCAAGCGGCAAAACACGGTGTCTCGGTCCAGTGCCGAGGCCGAATATCGTGCCGTTGCAAACGCCGTCACTGAGGCCGCGTGGCTTTGACAACTACTCGGCGAGCTCCATCAACACCCTGCGCGCGCCACCGTCGTCTACTGCGACAACGTCTCTGCCATGTACATGTCCTCGAACCCCGTGCAACATCAGCGGACAAAGCACGTGGAGATTGACCTGCACTTCGTGCACGAGCGCGTTGCCTTGGGCGAGGTGCGCGTCCTGCACGTCCCCACGACCTCTCAGTTCGCCGACATCTTCACTAAGCGCCTTCCATCGAGCATGTTTGGTGAATTTCGTTTCAGCCTCAACATGCGGGAGCCCCATGTTGTGGCTGCGGGGGGGGGGGGGGGGGGGGGGGGGTGTTGGAAGACACATCCACGACCTGGCTCAAGTGGCTAACAGCCACGACCGGATCCACAGCGGACCTGGCCGGTCCGTGCACATCGTGCATAGCCACGCCCTCGCATGCACGCCATGCTCGGCGTGATCCTGTATTGTAGCAACGTCCGACTCACCCCCCTCCCCCCCCCCCGCGCTCATGTATCTCTCCTCGATGTAACTGTATATATGAGCCCATCAAGGCCAGGAATAAAACACAGAGAGAGTTCGGCAATCCAACTGTACGGGCGTCGATTTTTCTTTTGTACTTTCAGTTTTAAATCTTTTGTATCTATTGAGCCGATTGCCCTAAATTATATATTCTTTGTATATTTGTGTTCTTTGTAACGAGGACTTTCAAATAAGACCATTTGTAAAGCATATTGACAAGTTCCTAAAACTTCACCAAGTTTCAAGTATTGATAGGAAGGAACAACAAAATCAGGATGTTTCAGAAACTAAAACTTAAAATTTGGTGCGCCCTTCATGTGGAAACCAATGACTTTGTTGATCACAAATCAATCATGTAGCAGCATGCCCCTCAAATTTCTCGACTGGATAGACTACGCACAAATATCGATTCATCACATGTCCGTCTTCATATTTTTTTTTGTCGCTTTCTCATTCAGATACTTTGATTTCTTTCAAATTTAATCATTTAGCACATAAAGCAGACATGCATATAGTTTGTAACAGGTTGCATTAACAAAAGCATTTAACCGACGACATGTAGAAATCACATGTTGTCACGTATGCACCCTCCCCTCCTCCTCCAGTGTAACCGTTGTCCCCTACTCATTCGGCATGTGCATTGTCCCCTCCGTCAAGGTTCATGGAATGTAAGATCATTAGTCACGCTATAACACCCTCGATGCGACTATAGCTCCCACGTGTCGAGGCACGACTTAGAGACATAATCGCATTGAAGGCATATGTCGCAAGTTTGGCAATCTTCACAACATCCCATGTAATAATAATAAAAGGGGAGATAACATAGTTGGCTTACACTCGCCACGTCAATCAAGTACATAAATAACATTACATCATCCATACACTCAAGGCCCGACTACGGCGCCAAAATAAAAGAGAACCCAACATGCGACACGGTCCCAATCACCCCCAACTGGGCACCACTACTGATCATCGGGAAAGGAAACATAGTATCGTTGAGAGTCTTCGTCGAACTCCCACTTGAGCTCATACGCGTCTCCTGGAGCGGAATCATCAGGCCCTGCATCTGGTGTAATAGTAATCTATGAGCCACAGGGACTCAGCAATCTCGCACCCTCGCGATCAAGACTATTCAAGCTTATAGGTATGGCAAGGTAAAATATGAGTGGAGTTGCAGCAAGCGACTAGCAAGTATGGTGGCTAACTTATTCGCAAAAGAGAGCGGGAAGAGAAGGCAAAGCACGAGCGAGAAGCTAGAGAACAACCTGCGCAAACATTACTCCAACACCGTGTCCACTTCCCAGACTCCGCCGAGAAGAGGCCATCACGATAACACACTCAGTTGATACATCTTAATTAATTCAGGTTCAAGTTATCTACAACCGGACATTAACAAATTCCCATCTGCCCATAACCGCGGGCACGACTTTCGAAAGTTCAATCCCTGCAGGGGAGTCCCAACTTAGCCCATGACAAGCTCTCACGGTCAACGAAGGAATAGACCTCCTCCCAAGACGTTCCGATCAGACTCGGTATCTCGGTAACTCAAGACACTTCGACAGGTTAAAACAAGACCAGCAACACCGCCCGAATGTGCCGACAAATCTCGATAGGAGCTGCACATATCTCGTTCTCAGGGCACACTCAGATGAGACTAGCTACGAATAAAACCAACCCTCAAGTTTCCCCGAGGTGGCCCCGCAGGCAGCTCAGTTCGGACCAACACTCAGAGGGAGCACTGGCCCGAGGGGGGGTTAAAATAAGATGACCCTTGGGCTCCGGTAACCCAAGGGAAAAAGAGGCTAGGTGGCGAATGGTAAAACCAAGGTTGGGCATTGCTGGAAAAGCTTTAAACAAGGCGAACTATCAAGGGTTTCCCATTATAACCCAACCGCGTAAGGAACGCAAAATCCGGGAACATAACACCGATATGACGGAAACTAGGGCGGCAAGAGTGGAACAAAACACTAGGCGAGAGGCCGAGCCTTCCACCCTTTACCAAGTATATAGATGCATTAAGATAACAAGATAATATAATGATATCCCAACAAGTAAATAAAAGATTTTCCAACAAGGAACGGCCTCCAATCTTCACCTGCAGCTAGCAACGCTATAAGAGGGGCTGAGCCAAGCGGTAACATAGCCAATCAACGGTTTGCTAGGACAATGGTGGGTTGGAGATTTGACATGGCAATTTGGGAGGCTGACAAGCAAGTGGTAGGCATCGTAGCAATGGCATAGCAAAAGAGTGAGCAAACTAGCATAGCAAAGATAGTAGTGATTTCGAGGGTATGATCATCTTGCCTTCACAGTTGTTCGAGTTGACTGGATCCTCAAGAGCAAACTCAACGGGCTCCTCGTTAGCGAACTCGTCTCCCGGCTCTACCCAAACAAGACAAACAAGCAACAAGGATACAATCAACCACGTGCAAGACCAAGCAATATGATGAAATGATGATATGCTATGCGGGATGCAAAATGCAAGATATGACAGAAAATGCATGAACCTGGCCTCAACTTGGAATTCCAAGGGTGCCACTGGAAATATGAGATGAAATCGCTTGAAAACGATATAAAGAACGCCGAAATCGGAGTTACGGTTTGGAAATGGCAAGCGTTTCAAAAAATGACACCGGTCTGCGATTTACAGCAAGTAGGCATCTAAATGCAATGAGATGAACATGCTATAGCCACCAAACATGACATCAAAATACATGGCAGGGATGCACACAAGATGCTTAACAAAAGTCTAGCACTGAGCTACGGCCAATTCATCCATTAGGAGGTTCAAACAAGCATGGCAAAAACGCAAATGCAAAACAGATTTCAGACTTAGTGAAATTAACTCTTGTCTGGAATTTCAGATCATGAAGCCCTCTTCGGAGTAACAAAACAACATGCTACAGGATCTGAACATGACAAAGAAAGACATGGCATGGAGCTACTCAACAAGCTTAACAAAAGTCCCTTAGTGACCTTGAGCCAAAAGGGATCACAAAATATACTAACAAGCACACGAACATAGCAAAAGCATAATCAGTTTTCAGACTTTGTGAAAACTGGGACATGCTGAAACATAACTCACGAAGGCATGTAAACGAGCTCGATGCACTCACTACGGTGCAAGTCATGGCAAGGCAAGCATACATCTATAAAGAAGGCTCAAAATACAAGCTAGACATGGGAAGAACAATGGCATAGCATGCACGGGCCAACTACAATAGCATCGGCAAAATCGCAAACGAGTTGACGATCTGCCCAGATTCACAACGAAGCAAAAGTAGAGCTCGATTGACTCAAGCTAGGGTGCTCCAAAATTGAAAACAAAGACATGGATGGATAGAGCATAACAATATTAACAAAACTCCTTTACTGATCATCCTCAAAAGAGGCACGGATCACTAGAAAACAGCATGAACATATGGCATCATGAACTAAATAATCCCAGACTTAGTGAAAACTACTAAGTCCCTGAAAACAGATTTACCGGGTGCCTCACTTTGCAAGCTTGCACAAGTCACCACACCCATCACAAAAATGCATGGGTTGCACCTCTGGAAAGAAGACAAAATCCTTAACAAAATATATGAAGGACTCACAGGCATATCATGCACACATTAATCATGGCAAAAATGACAAAAGTCTAAGATGAACTAGCAGATCTGACAATTAGCTCACGAAGCCTCCTTCTAA
Organism: Triticum urartu; assembly: GCF_003073215.2. Lineage (NCBI taxonomy): Eukaryota > Viridiplantae > Streptophyta > Magnoliopsida > Poales > Poaceae > Triticum > Triticum urartu. The sequence goes on from NC_053025.1 coordinate 89,942,403, forward strand.
CAGCATTTCGGGCATCAAGATGAACTCAAAATAAAATTAGGAAATGGAATGAAATGATGTACTCGTCGAGACGAACATTTTGATATGCTATATGCCCAAAACGGAGCTACGGATGCGGAGATACAGCAGAACAAAGTAGGCATAAAAATTAGGGTTCGGAGAGACAAAAGTCAACCGAGGCGAGATTGGATCTCAGATCTGCACGGATTCCGAGGACGGCGGCGCTGCACTGTTCACCGAAGCTCTCCGGCGAGGTTGCAGGGCTCCGGCGAGGAGGGAGTCGGCGCCGGCGAGGGGCTGCCGGACGGCGGGGTCGGCGGCGGCCGGCGCAGTGGCGCGCTGCGGCCGACGCGGCGATGGCCGGGCGAGGCGGCGGCTGTGGCGGCCGGAGGCGGCGAAGGGCGGCGGCGGCGATGGCGGCGATGGTGGCTCCGGCCGCCGGAGTTGGAAGAGGCGGCGGGGATGGCAGCCTCGGGCGGCGGCACGTGGATGGGCTCGCAGGGGCCCCTCCTGGGCCTCCCCAGCCGGCGGCGAGTGAGGGACGCGGCGGCCACGTGGCGGCTCGCCACTGGCTGCAGGCGGCGGCGGAGGTCGGGTCGGACACGTCCGGCCCGGCAAATTTTGTCCGCCGGCGGCGTGAGGAATGGACCTAGGGTTTCGGAGAGGGGGAGAGATCCGAATTTCGGGGGGGGGGTCTATTTATAGGCATAAGTGGAGCTAGGAGAGTCCAAATGAGGTGCGGTTTTCGGCCACGCGATCATGATCGAACGCTCTAGGACATGGAGCAGAGTTTGGTGGGTTTTGGGCCAAATTGGAGGGGTGTTGGGCTGCAACACACACGAGGCCTTTTCGATCCCTCGGTTAACCGTTGGAGTATCAAACGAAGTCCAAATGGTACGAAACTTGACAGGTGGTCTACCGGTAGTAAACCAAGGCCGCTTGGCAAGTATCGGTCCAAACCAGAAATGTTTAATCCCCACACACAAAATAAAGCTAGGAATGACCGCCGGAGGAGAACGAAGCGCCGGAATGCAAAACGGACAACGAGGAAAAAGCTCGAATGCATGAGACGAACACGTATGCAAATGCAATGCACATGATGACATGATATGAGATGTATGACAACGACAACAACACACGGAGACAAAAACCCGAACCCGAGAAATACATATAACTTAACGTCGGAAACGGCAAGAGTTGGAGTACAAATTGGGAAAGTTACATCCGGGGTGTTACACACGCCTTCTCCCAAAATTCTCCCGACACTGGATCCATTTGCTTTGGATCCAATGTGATTTGAACCTATTATGCTTGGCTATGTGTCCAGTTCCCGGTCAATCCTCCTGAATATTGAGCCTACCCGCCTTCATGGTCATTTGAATTTAGAGCCTACTCGCCTTCATCTGTTCCCGATGCCATCAGCTCTCATGTATATTATCTTATCTCGCCTTCTTCTCTTGTTTTTTCTCTTCTTCCATCTCTAGCTTCTCTTGATTCCTCTTTCGACTAACTTGCGTGTTTCCATCAATTCGTTTAAAAAAATCATCGCCTCAATCGCTCCTTCTATTGACCTTTTTTCCCTATCTTTCTCCTGTCAGGTCGACTAGTGATAGACACTAGGATGGGACTTCTAGGCACATTTTCTATTTTATGTCTAGGACCATCATCGTCTTCACCGTCGTCCATATCCGGAGAGGAATTGTTGCACTTCTCAGTGTTTGGACTACCTTCTTCGTTTCATGACTTCCACTTGTCGTGGCTATCCGACAAATTTGTCCAATGTTGGAGACATTCGCCCTCCGGCTTAGAAATTTGCTGGGACCTCTCTAGGGCTATGTTATTCTAAAACAAGCAAATGCTCAAACTGATGAGAATGCTCAAAGTAATGCAAACGTGGTAATAAAACATAACATAATTGCTTACATACAGGTAAATAGTGACACCGCTAGGAGGAGCGTGCTTCTCTTGCTCCAAACAAACCAACCAACGGTTGCAGATCTCCTGAATCGTACCCCTTCGCTTTGTGAGAAATTTGAAAGTACGATCCATTCTGCATCTAAGATGATGTTTGAAAAGCTCCATGACCATCTTCATGCATGAGATTTGACATACGTTAAATATTTTTCAAATACACGGTCAATAGTTTTAAAAATATATGTTGAACATTTTTTTCTAATGCATAGTGAACAATTTTAAGTACACATTTGAACAATTTTCAACAATTATATAAACATGCAAGCATCTATGTTAGTGTTGCAACATTTTTGATAAATATGATGAAAAGTTTATATGTTATGAGCATTTTTTAAAACTTGTGCAAACAAACTTTTATATTTCATGTTTTTCTACAAATGTGATAAAACATATTTTAAAAGGTGAGAACATTCTGTAAATACACGCCAAATTTTTTCTAAATACGCCTTGAACATTTTCTTCAAGATGAGCATTTTTATGTGTTATTGAAAAATTTAGAACATAGCGAATTTCTTTTCAATACCACATCGTTCCTTAAGTAGCGGTGAGCCTTTTTTAGTACACCATAAACATTTTTGTGTACACAATGATATTTTTTTAATCACACGATGACTATTTTTTCAAACATATATAACATTTTTTATAGATTAGAACATAATATATTTTCCAAAATCAAATGGTACATATGTAATTATTTTCTAAAAGTGGAGTAAGAAAACAGAAACAAGTAATTTCAAAAGAAAAAATTGAAGCATGAAGAAAGTGTGCACTTCTCATGCGACTTTGAAAAAATTGTTTCTACAATGTAAAACTATGTTCGCATAATTTAGAAAAATAGTTCATACCATTAAAAATATTCTTTAGTATTAAACAATTGTTCCCATTTTTCAAAATTATGTTTGAGACTTTTCATAAAATATGTGTACATTTAAACAATGTTAAAAAAAGTCACATAATTTAAGATATGGTTAGTGCCATTTAAAAAAACTGTTCAACGTGTATTTAGAAAAATGTTAACAAGAAAACCAATGTTTGAAATGTATTAGGAAAAATTGTTCATCAAATATTCAAGAAAACTTCAACGTGTATAAAAATATGCTCCACATGTAAACTGAAAATGTATAACTTGTGTTAAATAAACTCGATATATGTTTGAAAAATAAGGACAAAGGGATAATGAGAAAAGGGAAATTTTAATCCAACAGAAAAAGAAAACCGAAGAAACCCCAAATAAAAACTGATAAAGGTCGTAACGCACACTAGACTGTGCCAGCTGTATTGCCAACAGGACGAGGATGTCAACCACATGCTCCTGGGCCGTGTGTTCGCGCGCGAGGTCTGGTACCGCGTTCTGCTTCCGCTGAGACTGCACAGATTCACTCCGGACGGTACGAAGCCGCTAGTAGAATGGTGGCCCAACATGATGGAGACCGCGCCGGCGAGCCAACGAAGACTTCTCAACACCACTACCCTCGCCACTTTACGTTTCATCTGGCTCGAGCGCAACAGCCGCGTCTTCGAACGCAAGGCCTCTTCGGCCGCCGCCACGGTAGAGCTCATTAGGGCGGAGCTCCGGCTTTGGATTAGTGCTAGGGTTGACGGTGGATACCCTTTTCAGGTTCACTAGTACTTGCAGTGGCCTGAGCCTAGGCGGAATTGCCATGTAATGATCCTGTGACTCGGCTCCTCTCTTTCTATCTTAATGGAAAAAACATGCAGCGCTCTTGCATGTTTTTGAAAAAAAGAAATAATTATGGGGAACCCTTCTAAGTCGGCCATACCGGGGGAAGGTTCCATGAACAGCTTCTTGCGAACCTTCCTAAGACGCTTGACTCCATAAGGCCGGGCAACAATCTTAGCAAGAGTCAGGGGTGGGGCCGGGAGAGCTGTAACTCGCTTAAGGCTGATCCTATTCGGCGCTCAGGTAAACTCTACACGAAAAAGATACACATCAATGTTACGGTTTCATTTTTACGATCGGTTCATAGTTTTGTTGATGGTAAATGCTCAATTTTGTATTTATGTTTGAAGCTATTTTAGACAAATTTTGTTAAATTCGTCGCACAAAGTCGACCGTTTGAAAATTTATTTGACCGGCAGCTTCATCTCACAGTTCGACACAACTTTCGTGTTGCAAGTTTTCTTTTTCGAGGATCATTCATCTCGTCCTTCTCTTCATGATCTTACTGCACTGGCGCCGTCCTGACACACACATTGTATTTCTTCTCCTCTGTCCTCTGTAAGAGCCCTCCTATCCGTCACTCATGACGCTGGTATCGTTCCTCTTGACCTCCTTGCCCACGTCCTACTACACTGTAGTCATTTTCGACGTCGGTCATATTGGCATCTTCTCTCGTCCTACTGCATTGACGCTGCCATGGCGCGAGCACTGCATTTCTTCTCCTATGTCCTATGTCTCTATGCGGACTTTTTCTGCGGCAACGAGGCTAGCAACTAGTTCGCCGCGTCGCTGAAGAGGTTGCTCGCGCACGACACCGTGCATGTTGTGTCGGATGGGACGCCACGACCACCGTCCACCATAGTCGACATGGTCCGACACGGACTGCATTTTTGCTCCCTGTCCTCTGCCTTAGCGCTCCTCCGCACGGACTTTCTCTGTGGCGGCAATGCTAGTAAGTAGTTCACCACAGCGCCGACACGAACGCTCATCCGATACTCCGTGCTCGTCGTGTTGGACGTGGCATCGCGGTCACCGTCCACCGCAGTCGCGAGGCACAGTATAACTGTGTGTGTTAAGTGTTACCTCTAAATCATATCCTGCGTATACAACCAAACACTATGTAGTTGCGTGAGGTGAGCCAATGCAGGAAACCAGATGCTATGTCAAAATTTCTCCCCTAATGCAAGAGGCCTAGATGCGGGCAACCAAACAAAGCGGAGATGTTAGTTTTCTGCCTGTTTAACGTCAGCCAGACTTCATTGAGCTAGGCTACACTGGGAATGCTACCAAACACGCCCAAACAGTTTTTGAATCGACGAACTTTTTTTGTAATTCACAATCATTTTTTGATCTTCATTAACATTTTTAGAAAATTTGTGAACACTTTTGGGATTCACGAAAGAAATTTCAAACTCATAAACATTTTTTGAATACACGAGTATTTTTTTAAATCATGACATTCTATGATATCTCAAACAATATTCAAAATTCAATTTTTTAAAATTCTAAACTCTTTTGAAATCTTGAATTATTTCAAAAAAAACAGAAAAAAACGGAAACGGAAAAAACCAGGCCCAGCCCACCCCACGTACTGGCCAGCCCAAAAGCGGTCGCGGGGAAAGAGGGTGGACATTGGCTCGATGGGCATTTCCTATACGACGCGAGTTGCGCCCATTACAGGCGTCGGCGCAAACGGGCGCACGCACACCCCGCCTCCTTCCATCGATGCTACATGGGCCAGCCCATTTAACCTTTTTTCTTCATCTTCTTTTAAATTCCAAAAAATAGTGCGGGCAACAAGATTCGAACACGAGTGTCGGAGTAATGGGCCACGGGTAGGCTAACCCGAGGCCCAGAACCTTTCAAGACATCGGGGTAGACTGCGTCCCTCAAGATGCCAAGATGAAGAGCCGTCTTCTGGGGGCCGGCTGGAGGAACAGCCGGCTGCCCGTATACGGCTGAGTCCTAGAGGCAAGGCCAGGACGGGCCGACTCCTGCTCGGCGGCTTCCAGAGAAGTCGGCCCCGAGGAGTCGGCCCACGGCACCAGCGAAGCCCGTACCCTCATCAAGAGGGACGGGACTGGGAATGGCTACAGTGTAGCCCATCCCCTCCCCCTTTCCAGGGGCTGGCGTGGCCACAGTATGTTGTACGGCGGAGATCTTCGCCCGGCGCAGCATTGTTGCCATGCCATCCTTGGCATCATCACAGGCAGGCGGAGTCCTGCTCCCACGACGGCCTGTCGGTACGGCTCAAGGACAACGGGCCCCACCAGTCAGCGAGAGCCCGAAAGACGGCGGCGATCCCACCAGTCGGACCCAAGGGAGGTCGGCCCCTCGGAGTCGCCCCGCCCCCTCCTCGGGACCCACTCGCCATTAACCAGACGAGACACAGAGTGGCTACAGTAATCGCCCGCCAGGCCACGGGGCTGTAGCCACAACCCCATGACCAAGCATGCGTCATTAGAGACGCGGCAACAGTGATCCACAGCCGGCAGGACCCGCAAGCGGCGGGGGCGGCTGTCGGCTCCGTACCAGACCAGTCGGCGGGGCCCACTCGGCGGCGGGCCCCAACAGTCGGCGGAGAAGCCGGCGACCAGAGAGACTAACAGCCGGGCCCTACGCCCGGCCGGATTACCATTGTACCCCTGGGGGTAGGCCTATATAAACCCCCAGGGAACCCATGCAAAGGGTTCCGAACCTGTTAGAATTAAACCAGATCATAGAGGAAGGAGAGAGCTAGCCCTGCCTTCTCCTACCTCTAGCATACAGCTCAAGGAGCGCCTTTGTATTCACTTGTGCCTTAGTGATCATGCGGAGACCCCGCATAGCAGGACTAGGGGTGTTATCTCCTAGGAGAGCCCCGAACCTGGGTAAAGTACGCCGGCGTTCGTGTCTATGCCTCATCCCGCTTCCGGGCACCGGCAACGTTCTACTCGCTCCCACCAAGATAAGCCATCCTTTGGCATATGTCGCACCCAACCCCCGACATTTGGCGCCCACCGTGGGGCGAGGTGCACCGTCGTCCGAAGATCTGTTCTAGACGGGAACCCTTTTTCTCCCTGGTGAGCGCAGCCAGCCAGACACGCCAGACGGAGTCTGCGCCGACGCGCTGCATGGCGCGGAAGTCGCCTGCGCAGCAAGTTGCCTCGCCGATCTCATTGGCAAGGTCCACCTCTCCACCGAGCCCGCGTCCGACGTGGGCACAGACGGCCCCGAGAGCCTCCTCGCAGGCCTCCTCGATCAACTCCATGTCGCCAGCGAGCCAGCTGTGGACCTGGAGTCTGTAGGCTCCATCGACCCGATATTGGTTGACTCCGACACTGCGTCGCTTGACGCGTTCCCTACCAACGTGGTAGTCTATGACAAACCGCTCCCTTGCGAGGAGAGCGGCGGAAGCACCGTCACGGAAGTGCTTGTCGTCGGTCACGGCGAGCACTCTGGCGGAGAGGCTCACGACCCGCTCAACGCAGCCCTACAAGACCTGACGGCACCCATCCCAGAAGATGCCGACGCCGAGATGCTGGAGGCACGCCGCCTCCAGCTTGTCGAGGGCGCCAAGAAGCTGGCCAGCATGAGGCGCATGTTGGAAGCCTATCAGCGCGAGATGGACTGTGCTGTGGGTGGCACGCCGGCTCCAGCTGGGCCCAGCCGCCTTGGCACGGTCCAGCAGCGCGGCGTGGCCATCGCCAACCTGTTCGGGGCAGATCGCCCCGCATACGCCACGCCTGCAGAAAACATCCGAGCTGCCCAAGCGGCAGCAGAAGAGCTGGACAAATTCGAGGGCAAAGAACGTCGCCAGATGGCGGAGCGCATCCAGCGGCTCCTTGACGCGGCTGCTGCACTAAGGCGCCCCAACGACAAAACAACAATCTGCCTCCCCGTCGAGACCAAGGCGCGACCTCTTGGACGCCGACTGGTATCGTCCGCGGGAGAAGAGACAAGGAGCCGACTGCTAGCCGCAACCGGACTCGCATCACCATTGAGCACGACCAAGACGGCCGCCCGAGAGAAGTGGAACGACGGGACGACTGTCCGCCTCCTCCCCCTCAGAAGGAAAGGCGCGTCACCCTGCCACCTATTGAGCACCCGACACTCGGCGACCGCCTTGGCCGTCGAGAGGGAGTCGGAGAGAACGATGCCCGCCACCGGATCGACCGCCTCCACCGATCCCTGGCGCTAGAAGAAGAAGAAGATGAGTTGGGTCCATCGTGTTTCGGCCCCCGCATTCGAGACGAGCCCTTCCCCAGAGGGTTCACGCTCCCAAGAGACACGCCCAAATACACCGGCTCCATGAAGCCGGAGGACTGCCTGGTTGACTACTCCTCAGCCGTCAGCATAGCAAACGGCAACAAGCGCGTCGCTGTAAAGTACGTTCCGCTCATGCTCCAGGGCACAGCCCGGACATGGCTGAACAGTCTGAAGCCCCGTAGCATCAACAGTTGGGTTGACTTCACCGAAGCCTTCATCCGCAACTTCACCAGCACGTACAAGCGGTCGCCCAAGCCTCGCTAGCTCTCCTTGTGCGTGCAAGGCCCACACGAGTCGACTCGCGACTACCTCACGCGTTGGGCCGAGCTCCGCAATTCTTGCAAGGGCGTGCATGAGGTGCAGGCCATCGAGTACTTCATCGCTAGGTGCCGAGAGGGCACCCTCCTCAAGCACCGACTCCTCTGCGACGAGTCGGCGACCCTCGACGAGCTGCTAGTCATAGCAGATAAATATGCCACAGCCGACTCCTCCATGAAGGCGGAGATCCAAGTTGACGCCTCTGGCAAAGTAGCCCCTCAGGCTCCCCGAACCCCGGCTGGCGACACCAGTCGGCGTCAACAGCAGAGCGACCACAAGCGCAAGGCCACACAGCCGGCTTCCACCAGTCGGCAGGTGGCGACAGTCGAAGACCAGCAGCCGGAAGGGCAGCCTCCGTCCAAACGCCAGAAGGGCGGCAAGTCCAATTAGTTGCCGGCTTTCTCATATGAGCAGACTCTGGATGCACCCTGCAAATTCCATAGTGGTGCCAAGCCATCCAAACACACCACTCGGAAGTGCCATTGGCTTACCAGGATAGCCAAGGAAGACGGCCTTCCGCCTCCTCCGCCTGCTGGGTGCTACCTCTTGAGCTTGCGTTGGATTTCCCCGAAGAGGAAAGGATGATGCAGCAGAGTAGCGTAAGTATTTCCCTCAGTTTTTGAGAACCAAGGTATCAATCCAGTAGGAGGCCACGCTCAAGTCCCTCGTACCTGCAGAAAACGATAGCTACTCGCAACCAACGCGATTAGGGGTTGTCAATCCCTTCACGGTCACTTACGAGAGTGAGATCTGATAGATATAATATTTTTGGTATTTTTGGTATAGAGATGCAAAGTGAAAAGTAAAAGTAAAAAGCAAAGCAAGATTAAAGTGATGGAGATTGATATGATGAGAATAGACCCGGGGGCCATAGGTTTCACTAGTGGCTTCTCTCAAGAGCATAAGTATTCTACGGTGGGTGAAGAAATTACTGTTGAGCAATTGGCAGAATTGAGCATAGTTATGAGAATATCTAGGCATGATCATGTATATAGGCATCACATCCATGACAAGTAGACCGAAACGATTCTGCATCTACTACTATTACTCCACTCATCGACCGCTATCCAGCATGCATCTAGAGTATTAAGTTAAAAACAGAGTAACGCTTTAAGCAAGATGACATGATGTAGAGAGATAAATTCATGCAATATGAAATAAACCCCATCTTGTTATCCTCGATGGCAACGATGCAATACGTGCCTTGCTGCCCCTTCTGTCACTGGGAAAGGACACCGCAAGATCGAACCCAAAGCTAAGCACTTCTCCCATGGCAAGAAAAACCAATCTAGTAGGCCAAACCAAACTGATAATTCGAAGAGACTTGCAAAGATAACCAATCATACATAAAATAATTCAGAGAAGATTCAAATATTATTCATAGATAGACTTGATCATAAACCCACAATTCATCGGTCTCAACAAACACACCGCAAAAAAGAAGAATATTACATCGAATAGATCTCCACAAGAGAGGGGGAGAACTTTGTATTGAGATCCAAAAAGAGAGAATAAGCCATCTAGCTAATAACTATGGACCCGAAGGTCTGAGGTAAACTACTCACACTTCATCGGAGAGGCTATGATGATGTAGAAGCCCTCCGTGATGACGGCCCTCTCCGGCGGAGCTCCGAAACAGGCCCCAAGATGGGATCTCGTGGATACAGAAAGTTGCGGCGGTGGAATTAGGTTTTTGGCTCCGTATTTGTTTGTTTGGGGGTACGTAGGTATATATAGGAGGAAGAAGTACGTCGGTGGAGCTTCGGTGGGCCCACGAGGGTGGGGGCGTGTCTGGGGGTATAGGGCGCGCCCTACCTCATGCCCACCTCGAAGCTTCCTTGGCGTAGGGTCCAAGTCCCCTGGGGCATATTCGGGAAGAAAATCACGTTCCAGAAAGGTTTATTCCGTTTGGACTTCGTTTGATATTCCGTTTCTTCAAAACACTGAAATAGGCAAAAAAAACAGCAATTCTGGGTTGGGCCTCCGGTTAATAGGTTAGTCCCAAAAATAATATAAAAGTGGAAAATAAAGCCAAATATAGTCCAAAACAGTAGATAATATAGCATGGAGCAATCAAAAATTATAGATACGTTGGAGAGGTATCACTGGGCAGCAGCCGCCTCCTCCGCCCCAGCAGTCGGCGGTCAGACCAGTCGGAGTCGTACAAGATGATTACCCTGAAGAGCACGGAGCTTATGTGGTGTTCACCAGTGTGGCCAACAATAAGGACAGCCGACGACAACGACAACAAGAAGTTAATGCAGTAAGGTCCGAGACCCTCGAGTTCATGCATTGGTCCAAGAAGCCTATCAACTGGAGCAGGGCCGACCACCCGGATGTAATGCCCAATCCCGGTTCCTACGCCCTGGTTTTGGATGCCACCTTTGCCACCGATAGCGAGCTGCTCGGTTTTCCTGAGTTCTGATAGATGGCGGCAGCAGCATCAATATTCTGTACAAGGATACCATGGAGAAGTTAGCAATCAGACAAAGGCAGCTTCAGTCCAGCCGGACTGTATTCCATGGCATAGTTCCTAGCCTTTCCTGCTCACCAATCGGCAAGATCCAGATAGGCGTCCTCTTTGGAGGCAAAGATCACTTCCGCCGAGAGCTAGTCTGGTTCGAAGTGGTGGACCTCAAGAGCCCATACCATGCGCTACTTGGCCGACCTGCTCTGGACAAGTTTATGGCGGTCCCCCACTATGCCTACCTCAAGTGAAGATGCCGAGTTCCAAGGGCATTCTGACCATAGCTGGCGACTACAAGAAGTCGTCTGCCTGCACAGCCGAGAGTAGTCGGTTGGCCGAGTCCCTCGTGATCGCAGCTGAGAAGCGGCTCCTTGACCGGGTTGTGGCGATGGCAGGCAAGCGGCCGGAGATGTCACCCGATCCCAAGGAGTCGGAAGCTGAGGGCTCGTTCAAGCCGGCCAAAGAGACAAAGAAGATTCCCTTGGACCCGGAGCACCTGGAGAGGTACGCTGTCGTAGGCGCAAACCTCGACAGCAAATAGGAAGGCGAGCTCGTCGATTTCCTCCGTGAGAATCGGGACATCTTTGCATGGTCCCCCAAAGACATGCCGGGTGTCCCGACGGATTTCGCCGAGCACAAGTTACACGTCCGACCTGATGCCAAACAGTCAGGCAGCCCTTGCGCCGCCTGTCAGAAGAGAAGAGAAGAGTCGTTGGAGAAGAGATAGCCCGACTGCTAGCAGCCGGCTTCATCATGGAGGTGTTCTTTCCAGAATGGATGGCCAACCCAGTCCTTGTGCTGAAGAAAAACAAGCAGTGGCGTATGTGTAGTGATTACACCAGCCTCAACAAAGCATGCCCCAAGGACCCGTTCGCTTTGCCGAGAATCGACCAAGTGATAGACTCCACAGCCGGATGCAAGCTGTTGAGCTTTTTGGATGCATATTCAGGATATCACCAGATCAAGCTGAACCCGGCCGACAGACTGAAGACCGCCTTCATCACACCATTTGGAGCCTTCTGCTACTTGACCATGACGTTCGGCTTGAGGAATGCCGGCGCCACGTTTCAACGTTGCATGCAGAAGTGCCTCCTCAAGCAACTCGGCAGAAATGCCCACGTTTACGTGGACGATGTGGTGGTGAAGACGGAGAAGCATGGAACGCTGCTAGAATACCTCAAAGAGACCTTTGAGAACCTACGCCAGTTTCAAATCAAGCTCAACCCAGTGAAATGCGTCTTTGGAGTACCAGCCGGCCAGCTTCTTGGTTTCCTGGTCTCAGAATGCGGCATAGAGTGCAACCCTGTGAAGATCAAGGCCATCGAGAGGATGGAAGTACCCACCCGACTGCTGGACGTGGAGAAGTTCACTGGATGTTTGGCATCCATTAGCCGATTCATCAGTCGGCTGGGCGAGAAGGCTCTTCCCCTGTACCAGCTGATGAAGAAAGAAGACCACCTTTTTCGAGTGGAACGACAAGGCGGACGAAGATTTCCTCCAGCTCAAAAAGATGTTGACTACTCCACCTGTTCTGGCAGCTCCGACTCCTAAGGAGCCTATGCTCCTCTACATCGCCGCCACCAGCCGAGTGGTCAGCACAGTCATCGTGGTAGAGCGCAAGGAGGAAGGCAAGGCACTACCAGTCCAGAGACCGGTATATTATTTGAGTGAAGTACTGTCGACCTCCAAGAAAAACTACACCCACAACCAGAAGATGTACTACGGCGTGCACTTTGCCGCCAAGAGATTGAAGCCGTATTTTCAAGAGCAACCAATAACTGTGGTCTGCACAGCTCCACTGGCCGAGATCATCGGAAGCCGAGATGCTTCGGGTCGAGTGGCCAAATGGGCCATAGATTTGGCCCCCTACACCATCTACTACCAGCCTCGCACCGCCATCAAGTCACAAGCGCTGGCCGACTTCCTTGTCGACTGGGCCGAGACCCAGTACCTGCCGCCAGCACCCGACTCCACCCATTAGCGGATGCATTTTGATGGTTCCAGGATGCGCACCGGTTTGGGAGCCGGCATCGTCCTCACCTCTCCCAAAGGCGACAAGCTCACATATGTGCTGCAAATCCATTTTGCCGCCTCCAACAACGTCGCTGAATACGAGGTACTCATTCACGGGCTCCGGCTTGCCAAAGAGCTCGGCATTCGTCGAATCATGTGCTATAGTGGCTCTGACTTGGTGGTCCAGCGGTCGTCAGGCGACTGGGACGCCAAGGATGCAAACATGGCGAGCTACCGCTTCCTCGTACAGCAACTCAATGGATATTTTGAAGGGTGCGAGTTTCTCCATGTGCCAAGAAACGACAACGAGCAAGTGCTACCTCTTGAGCACTGCGTTGGTTTTCCCCGAAGAGGAAGGGATGATGCAGCAAAGTAGCGTAAGTATTCCCCTCATTTTTTGAGAACCAAGGTATCAACCCAGTAGGAGGCTACGCGTGAGTCCCTCGTACCTGCACAAAACAAATAAATCCTCACAACCAACGCAAATAGGGGTTGTCAATCCCTATAAGGCCACTTACGAGAGTGAGATCTGATAGATATGATAAGATAATATTTTTGGTATTTTTATGATAAAGATGCAAAGTAAAATAAAGGCAAAGTAATTAGCAAAGAAAATAACTAAGTAGTAGGATATTAATATGATAAAGATAGACCCGGGGCCATAGGTTTCACTAGTGGCTTCTCTCGAGAGAATAAGTATTCTATGGTGGGTGAACAAATTACTGTTGAGCAATTGACAGGATTGAGCATAGTTATGAGAATATCTAGGTATGATCATGTATATAGGCATCACGTCCGAAACAAGTAGACCGACTCCTGCCTGCATCTACTACTATTACTCCACTCATCGACCGCTATCCAGCATGCATCTAGAGTATTAAGTTAAAAACAAAGTAACGCCTTAAGCAAGATGACATGATGTAGAGGGATAGACTCATGCAATATGAAGAAAACCCCATCTTGTTATCCTCGATGGCAAAAATACAATACGTGCCTTGCTGCCCCTACTGTCACTGGGAAAGGACACCGCAAGATTGAACCCAAAGCTAAGCACTTCTCCCATTGCAAGAAAGATCAATCTAGTAGGCCAAACCAAACTGATAATTCAAAGAGACTTGCAAAGATAACCAATCATACATAAAAGAATTTAGAGAAGATTCAAATATTATTCATAGATAGACTTGATCATAAACCCACAATTCATCGGTCTCAACAAACACACCGCAAAAAGAAGATTACATCGAATAGATCTCCACAAGAGAGGGGGAGAACATTGTATTCAGATCCAAAAAGAGAGAAGAAGCCATCTAGCTACTAACTATGGACCCGTAGGTCTGAGGTAAACTACTCACACTTCATCGGAGAGGATATGGTGTTGATGTAGAAGCCCTCCGTGATCGATGCCCCCTCCGGCGGAGCTCCGGAACAGGCCCAAGATGGGATCTCATGGATACAGAAAGTTGCGGCGGTGGAATTAGGTTTTTGGCTCTGTATCTGATCATTTGGGGGTACGTAGGTATATATAGGAGGAAGGAGTACGTCGGTGGTGCAACAGGGGGCCCACGAGGGTGGAGGGCACGCCTGGGGTGCGGGGGTAGGCGCTCCCCCTACCTCGTGGCCTCCTCTTTTCTTTCTTGACGTAGTGTCCAAGTCTCCCGGGTCTTGTTCGTTGAGAAAATCATGTTCCCCAAGGTTTCATTCCATTTGGACTCCGTTTGATATTCCTTTTCTTCGAAACCCTAAAACAGGCAAAAAATAGCAATTCTGGGCTGGGCCTCCGGTTAATAGGTTAGTCCCAAAAATAATATAAAAGTGGATAATAAAGCCCAATAATGTCCAAAATAGTAGATAATATAGCATGGAGCAATCAAAAATTATAGATATGTTGGAGACGTATCAAACATCCCCAAGCTTAATTCCTGCTCGTCCTCGAGTAGGTAAATGATAAAAACAGAATTTTTGATGCGGAGTGCTACTTGGCATAGTTTTAATGTAATTCTTCTTAATTGTGGTATGAATATTCAGATCCGAAAGATTCGAGACAAAAGTTTATATTGACATAAAAATAATAATACTTCAAGCATACTAACAAAGCAATTATGTCTTCTCAAAATAACATGGCTAAAGAAAGTTATCCCTACAAAATCATATAGTCTGGCTATGCTCTATCTTCACCACACAAAATATTTAAATCATGCACAACCCCGATGACAGGCCAAGCAATTGTTTCATACTTTTGACATTCTCAAAACTTTTTCAATCTTCACGCAATACATGAGCGTGAGCCATGGATATAGCACTATAGGTGGAATAGAATGGTGGTTGTGGAGAAGACAAAAAGGGAGAAGATAGTCTCACATCAACTAGGCGTATCAACGGGCTATGGAGATGCCCATCAATAGATATCAATGTGTGTGAGTAGGGATTGCCATGCAACGGATGCACTAGAGCTATAAGTATATGAAAGCTCAAAAAGAAACTAAGTGGGTGTGCATCCAACTTGCTTGCTCATGAAGACCTAGGGCAATTTGAGGAAGCCCATCTTTGGAATATACAAGCCAAGTTCTATAATGAAAAATTCCCACTAGTATATGAAAGTGATAACATGAGAGACTCTCTACTATGAATATCATGGTGCTACTTTGAAGCACAAGTGTGGTAAAAGGATAGTAACATTGTCCCTTCTCTCTTTTTCTCTCATATTTTTTTATTTGGGCCTTTTCTCTTTTTTTATGGCCTCTTTTCTTTCTCTTTTTTTCGTCCGGAGTCTCATCCCGACTTGTGGGGGAATCATAGTCTCCATCATCCTTTCCTCACTGGGACAATGCTCTAATAATGATGATCATCACACTTTTATTTTTCTTACAACTCAACAATTACAACTCGATACTTAGAACAAAATATGACTCTATATGAATGCCTCCGGCGGTGTACCGGGATGAAATGACTCATGAGTGACATGTATGAAAGAATTATGAATGGTGGCTTTGCCACAAATACGATGCCAACTACATGATCATGCTAAGCAATATGACAACGGTGGAGTGTGTCATAATAAACGGAACGGTGGAAAGTTGCATGGCAATATATCTCGGAATGACTATGAAAATTCCATAATAGGTAGGTATGGTGGCTGTTTTGAGGAAGGTATATGGTGGGTGTATGATACCGGCGAAAGGTGCGCGGTATTAGAGAGGCTAGCAAAGGTGGAAGGGTGAGAGTGCGTATAATCCATGGACTCGACATTAGTCATAAAGAACTCATATACTTATTGCAAAAATCTACAAGTTATCAAAGCAAAGTATTACGCGCATGCTCCTAGGGGGATAGATTGGCAGGAAAAGACCATCGCTCGTCCCCGGCCGCCACTCATAAGGAAGACAATCAATAAATAAATCATGCTCCGACTTCATCACATAACGGTTCACCATACGTGCATGCTACGGGAATCACAAACATTAACACGAGTATTTCTCAAATTCATAACTACTCAACTAGCACAACTTTAATATCACCATCTTTATATCTCAAAACAATTATCAAGTATCAAACTTATCATAGTATTCAACACACTCATAAGAAAGTTTTATTACTAATCTTGTATACCAAGCATATTAGGATTTTAAGCAAATTACCATGCTATTTAAGACTCTCAAAATAATCTAAGTGAAGCATGAGAGATCAATAGTTTCTATAAAACAAATCCACCACCGTGCTCTAAAAGATATAAGAGAAGTATTAGAGCAAAACTATATAACTCAAAAGATATAAGCGAAGCACATAGAGTATTCTAACAAATTCCAAATCATGTATGGCTCTCTCAAAAGGTGTGTACAGAAAGTATGATTATGGTAAACTAAAAATTAAAGACTCAAATCATACAAGACACTCCAAGCAAAACACATACCATGTGGCGAATAAAAATATAGCTCCAAGTAAAGTTACCGATAGAAGTAGACGAAAGAGGGGATGCCTTCCGGGGCATCCCCAAGCTTTGGCTTTTAGGTGTCCTTAGATTATCTTGGGGGTGCCATGGTCATCCCCAAGCTTAGGCTCTTGCCACTCCTTGTTCCATAATCCATCAAATCTTTACCCAAAACTTGAAAACTTCACAACACAAAACTTAAAGTAGAAAATCTCGTGAGTTCCGTTAGCGAAAGAAAAAAAAAGACCACTTCAAGGTACTATAATGAACTCATTCTTTATTTATATTGGTGTTATACCTACTGTATTCCAACTTCTCTATGGTTTATAAACTATTTTACAAGCCATAGATTCATCAAAATAAGCAAACAACACACGAAAAACAGAATCTGTCAAAAACAGAATAGTCTGTAGTAATCTGTAGCTAGCGCAAGATCTAGAACCCAAAAAATTCTAAAATAAATTACTGGACGTGAGGGATTTATCTATTAAATCTTCAAAAAGAATTAACTAAATATCACTCTCCAAATAAAAATGACAGCAGTTCTCGTGAGCGCTAAAGTTTCTGTTTTTTACAGCAAGTTCAACAAGACTTTCCCCAAGTCTTCCCAACGGTTCTACTTGGCACAAACACTAATTAAACACAAAATACACAAACAAAACAGAGGCTAGATAAATTATTTATTACTAAACAGGATCAAAAGGCAAGGAATAAAAATAAAATTGGGTTGCCTCTCAACAAGCGCTATCGTTTAACGCCCCTAGCTAGGCATAACAAGCAAGAATAGATCTAGGTATTGCCATCTTTGGTAGGCAATCCATAAGTGGCTCTCATAATAGATCATAAGGTAATTTAATTTTATTTCTAGGAAAGTGTTCCATGCCTTTCCTTAATGTAAATTGGAATCTAATATTTCCTTCCTTCATATCAATAATTGCACCAATCGTTCTAAGAAAAGGTCTACCAAGAATAATAAGATATGAAGGATTGCAATCTATGTCAAGAACAATAAAATCTACGGGCACATAATTCCTATTTGCAACAATAAGAACATAATTAATTCTTCCCATAGGTTTTTTAATAGTGGAATCCGCAAGGTGCAAGTTTAGAGAGCAATCATCAAAATCACGGAAACTTAACAAATCACACAAGGTCTTTGGAATCGTGGAAACACTAGCACCCAAATCACATAAAGCATAGCATTCCTGATCTTTAATTTTAATTTTAGTAGTTGGCTCCCACTCATCATAAAGTTTTCTAGGGATAGAAACTTCCAATTCAAGTTTTTCTTCATAAGATTGCATCAAGGCATCAACGATATGTTTAGTAAACGCTTTATTTTGACTATAAGCGTGAGGAGAATTTAGCATGGATTGCAACATGGAAATACAATCAATCAAAGAGCAATTTTCATAGTTAAATTCCTTGAGATCCATGATAGTGGGTTTAGCAACATCTAGGGTTTTAATTTCTTCACTCCCACTTTTATCAAATTTAGCATCAAGATCAACAAATTCCGAATTCTTGGAACGCCTTCTAGGTAAAGGTGGATCATATTCAGTCCCATCATTATCAATATTCACATTACAAAACAAAGATTTAATAGGGGACACATGAATAACTTTTATATCTTCATCTTTATTTTCATAGGAACTAGAAGAACACGCTCTTATAAAGACATTTTTCTTAGCACGCATCCTAGCGGTTCTTTCTTTGCACTCATCAATGGAAATTCTCATGGCTTTGAGAGACTTATTAATATCATGCTTAGGTGGAATAGATCTAAGTTTCAAAGAATCAAAATCAAGAGCAATTCTATCAATGTTCCTAGCCAAATCATCAATCTTAAGCAAAAAATTTCAATCATAGCATTAAAATTCTTTTGTGAAGTAATAAATTCTTTAATATTAGGTTCAAAATCAGAGGGCATCTTATTATAATTTCCATTAGAATTATTGTAGGTATTTGTGAAGTCACACAATTTAGTATTATCTTGAGCCATCATGACAAGCAAGCAACTAACACACAAACAAACAAAAAGCAAGTGGGCAAAAAGAGGCAAATAGAGAAAGAGAGAGAGAGAGGGCGAATAAAACGGCAAGGGTGAAGTGGGGGAGAGGAAAACGAGAGGCAAATGGCAAATAATGTAATGCGGGAGATAAGGGTATGTGATGGGTACTTGGTATGTTGACTTTTGCGTAGACCTCCCTGGCAATGGCACCAGAAATCCTTCTTGCTACCTCTTGAGCACTGCGTTGGTTTTGCCCGAAGAGGAAGGGATGATGCAGCAAAGTAGCGTAAGTATTTCCCTCAGTTTTTGAGAACCAAGGTATCAATCCAGTAGGAGGCTACACGCGAGTCCCTCGTACCTGCACAAAACAAATAAATCCTCGCAACCAACGGAAATAGGGGTTGTCAATCCCTATAAGGCCACTTACGAGAGTGAGATCTGATAGATATGATAAGATAATATTTTTGGTATTTTTATGATAAAGATGCAAAGTAAAATGAAGGCAAAGTAATTAGCAAAGGAAATAACTAAGTAGTAGGAGATTAATATGATAAAGATAGACCCGGGGGCCATAGGTTTCACTAGTGGCTTCTCTCGAGCGCATAAGTATTCTACAGTGGGTGAACAAATTACTGTTGAGCAATTGACATAATTGAGCATAGTTATGAGAATATCTAGGTATGATCATGTATATAGGCATCACGTCCGAGACAAGTAGACCGACTCCTGCCTGCATCTACTACTATTACTCCACTCATCGACCGCTATCCAGCATGCATCTAGAGTATTAAGTTAAAAACAGAGTAACGCCTTAAGCAAGATGACATGATGTAGAGGGATAGACTCATGCAATATGAAGAAAACCCCATCTTGTTATCCTCGATGGCAACAATACAATACGTGCCTTGCTGCACCTACTGTCACTGGGAAAGGACACCGCAAGATTGAACCCAAAGCTAAGCACTTCTCCCATTGCAAGAAAGATCAATCTAGTAGGCCAAACCAAACTGATAATTCGAAGAGACTTGCAAAGATAACCAATCATACATAAAAGAATTCAGAGAAGATTCAAATATTATTCATAGATAGACTTGATCATAAACCCACAATTCATCGATCTCAAGAAACACACCGAAAAAATAAGATTACATCTAATAGATCTCCACAAGAGAGGGGGAGAACATTGTATTGAGATCCAAAAAGAGAGAAGAAGCCATCTAGATACTAACTATGGACCCGTAGGTCTGAGGTAAACTACTCACACTTCATCGGAGAGGCTATGGTGTTGATGTAGAAGCCCTCCGTGATCGATGCCCCCTCCGGGGGAGCTCCGGAACAGGCCCCAAGGTGGGATCTCGTGGATACAGAAAGTTGCGGCAGTGGAATTAGGTTTTCGGCTCCGTATCTGATCGTTTGGGGGTACGTAGGTATATATAAGAGGAAGGAGTACGTCGGTGGAGCAACATGGGACCCACGAGGGTGGAGGGCGCGCCTGGGGGGGGTAGGCGCGTCCCCCCTACATCGTGGCCTCCTCTTTTCTTTCTTGACATAGGGTCCAAGTCTCTCGGGTCTTGTTCGTTGAGAAAATCATGTTCTCGAAGGTTTCATTCCGTTTGGACTCCGTTTGATATTCCTTTTCTTTGAAACCCTAAAACAGGCAAAAGACAACAATTCTGGGCTGGGCCTCCGGTTAATAGGTTAGTGCCAGAAATAATATAAAAGTGGATAATAAAGCCCAATAATGTCCAAAACAGTAGATAATATAGCATGGAGCAATCAAAAATTATAGATACGTTGGAGACGTATCAGCAAGCAGATGCCCTGGTACGAATCGGCTCCACCCGTCAAGCAATACCAACCGGCGTCGCCCTTCAACGCCTCCTCAAGCCGCCTGTCAGGCCATCGCCAGAGTCAGATTCTATCTTCGTGTCGGCTCCTTCTGAAGCAGTCAGATCCGACTTGAAAGCTCCAGCGGCCGGCACGGGAATTCTGACAGGCGGCACGGGGACCGCGGTAGTCGCACCCGGCCTGGAGACTTCAGAACCCGGCCCGGGGACTGCAACGGCCAGCCCGGGGACTTCAGAGCTTGGCCTGGGGACTGCACCAATCGGCCCGGGGACTTCGTCGACCCAGCAAGCGGCTGCCAACTCCAACCCGCCGCCTCCCGGCCCAACCGCCCTCATCCAAGTTGCAGTCCTAACAGTCGAAGAAATCGCAGCACCTTCATGGACCCAGCCCATCCTCAATTTCCTGGTGAACAAAGAGCTGTCGACTGATGAGATCTCGGCCCGGCAAGGGCAACGCTGGGTAGCAGTTTACACCATAGTCAACAGAGAGCTTGTGAGGTGCAGTGTCACTGGTGTCTACCAGCGCTGCGTGGAGACGGAGCAAGGCCAAGCAATTATCAAAGACATCCATCAAGAAGAGCGTGGCCACCACGCGGGTTCAAGAGCACTTGTCGCCAAAGCCTTCCGCCATGGTTTTTTCTGGCCGACTGCTCTAGAAGACGCCAAGGACTTGGTCCAAAGATGCAAAGGGTGCTAGAAATTCTCTTCCAAGCCACATCAGCCGGCTTCTGCACTCAAGACTATTCCCATTGCCTGGCCCTTTGCTGTCTGGGGCCTGGACATGGTGGGACCATTCAAAACAGCGCGAGGCGGCATGACTCATCTGCTTGTCGCGGTGGACAAGTTCACCAAGTGGATAGAAGCAAAACCAATCAAGAAGTTGAACGGTCCGACTGCTGTGACTTTCATCTCCGACATCACCGTCCGGTATGGCATACCGCACAGCATCATCATCGACAATGGCACAAACTTTGCCAAAGGCGCCTTGGCTCATTTCTGCATGACGCAGGGCATCCGACTGGACTTAGCGTCCGTTGCCCATCCGCAGTCAAACGGCCAGGTGGAGCGAGCAAACGGCCTCATCTTGTCCGGCATCAAGCCTTGACTGGTCGAGCCTTTGGAACGGTCGGCCGGCTGCTGGCTCGATGAGCTGCCGGCCGTCCTCTGGAGTCTGCGTACAACTCCGAACAAGTCAACTGGCTTTACGCCTTTCTTCCTCGTCTACGATGCCGAAGCCATCATCCCAACGGACATAGAATTCGACTCCCCTCGAGTCACCATGTACACCGAAGAGGAGGCAGAAGAAGCACGACAAGATGGCGTCGATCTGCTGGAAGAGGGCCGGCTGCTGGCACTCAGCCGGTCCAGTATCTACCAGCAAAGCCTACGCCGTTACTACAACCGGAAGGTCATGCCGAGATCTTTCCAAGAAGGAGACCTTGTGCTCCGGCTGATCCAGCGAACAGCCGGCCATCACAAGCTCTCAGCGCCTTGGGAAGGCCCCTTCATCATCAGCAAAGTGTTGGGCAACGACTCCTACTACTTGATCGACGCTCAGAAGCCTCGAGCGCGCAAGAGAGACGACTCCGGCAAGGAGACGGAGCGGCCATGGAATGCAAATCTCCTCCAAAGATTTTACAGTTAAATGCAGTATGTACCACACTACCTTTTGTGCTAAAGTACTAAGACTCCGGGTCCCCCGAGAAGAGCTCGGGGACTGCCCTTTTTTATCTATACGATAAGAATTATGCCTCTGAGTATGTCATTTTTTGTTATGCCGCCTGGCACCGGGTTCGGCTAGGTGGCCCGGGGACTTGCCGTCTCGTACTATGCAATGCTTCCTGCAGCCGGACAAGTAATGTGTGACACTTAAGCCGTCTCCTGCCAGAAGCCGCGGCTCGCAGAGCGACTGCATGGTGGGCAGGAGCAAGGTAGAAAGGGTGCCCACATGAAAAATGGCTAAGGACACAAAGCATGCGCATAGTCTAAGCCGGCTTCCCGCCTTTTACGACCAACTGTTGAGCAGTCGGCCCGCTGTTTTCTATTCAACTCGCTAAAGAGCTCTAACGGCTAAGTACTTGCCTTCCCAAAAGTAGGTAAGTACTTGACCCAGCAACAGTCCGCAGAGCGGCTGTTTGGCTGGCAAGACGGCAACCAAGGGAAGGCGGCAAAGGAAAAAGCCAAAGAGCAATGAGCGAGAAAAGATAGAACTCGGAATAATATTTACATAGTAAAGGCCCTTGGCCGATCTTCAACTAAAGTTCAAGATACACCCCGCAGGTGGAATTGTGCAAAAAATAACAAGTTCGTCGAGACTGACAGCCAGGTGAAGTAAAAGATAAAATGGCGGCCTAGGAAGCGGCAGAAGGGCTCAGAGGATCGGAGGAGTCAGCGGTGCCAGTTGTCGGAGCGGTCGGCTGGTCGGTCTCCGCTTGGTCGCCTCCGGCGGCAGCTGGCTCAGTTGGGCGCGGCTCGTTGCTGGAGGCGCGGTCAAGCTGAGGCTGGTCGTCCGCTCCGACCTCTGGCGCCTCCTCTTTGCCTCCCCCCTATGCCTCGCCTTCTTCCTCTCCGCTGGAGTCGATCACCTCCGCCGAGTCTTCGCCGTCTTCCGGGTTCAGCCTGAACCATTCCGGCGGCGCCTCGGTGCCGTCTTCAACTCGCTCCGGGACGAAGACGCTGGTGTCAGTGTACTTGGCGATCGACGCCGCACGCTTGACGAGATTGTCTTCCACGGCCGCCGACTCCTCCTGAGCCTCCAGCCGGAACGTGGCTAGCTGGGCCAGACTCAGCCCAGGGTACCACGCCTTGACGAACTCCAAGGCCCGGCGCGCTCCAGCCCGGGCCGAAGAGCCCTTCCAGGCCTCAAGACGGTCGACCGCTACCTCCAGCCAGTCGGCAGTCCGACTGGGAGTACGCGGTGCCGATATGTCTGGCCACAGGGCGGCGATTGCCTGGGCGCTAACACGCTGAAGCCGGCACAGCATCCGGTGGGCCGGCCTAAGGCGGGCCTCGATGCTCAGGATATGCTCATTAAGGGCCCGAGGGGCGTTGGCGGCGATCTGCGCACCGTCCGCTCTCCGTCCTTCATGATCAGCCTCGATGGCCTGGTTGGCGGCGTTCGAGTGGCTGGGGAAGAAGTCTGCCGAGACAGAAGCGAAGAACAAAATTGAAGTCTAGAAGCCGGCTCGGCCAACAGCCGGCAGCCTAAGGAAGAAAAACAAAAGAGGGGAGGCTCACCATCAACGATATCCTCGATCTCGTGGAAGCCGGAAGTCAGTATCGCCTCCTTATCAGTCCAGGAGGAGCGCTCGGCCGCAAACTCAGCAAGGAGGAAGGTCTCCTTGTCCTCCGCCTCCTTCCGAGTCTTCTGGAGAAGTTCCTTCTGCTCTGCCAGTTGCGTGGCCAGCCGGTTGCGCTCTTCAGCCAGCTTGCCGCACTCCTCCTCCTCCTTAGCACACAGCGCGGTGTTGGCTTTGCCCAGCTGCTGCTGCAAGGTGGCGTTGGCTTCTGCGGAAGAAAAAAGAAAGCAAGGTGTTAGTCGCCAAACAGAAAAAAGAATAGTGGCCGGGGAGATCCGGCCCGACTGCTCAGCAGTCGGCCCGAATCTCGGGGACTACAGCCCGTGGGTGCGCCAGCGCGCCCCCGCAGAGAAAGAAGAGGACTTACTCCGGCTTTCTGACAAGTTGGCGGTCCGCTGAGCCAGCTCCTGGACGTTGGAGTTGAAGGCGTTCACGCGAAGATTGTGGTAGTCCTGTGACAAAAATTTCGGATAAATGTTAGTGCTTGGAACTCGCCGATTAGAGTTCCGAGCTGCCTGCTCAGCAGCCGACCCGGAACTCGAGGACTACACCCAGTGGGTGCGCTGGCGCGCCCCCACCAAGAATCACGAGAAACAGAAACAAGGAAGAAGGAAACGTACCTGGATGGCCTCTCGCGACGCCAGATGCGCCTTGTTGCTGTTCCTGATGGCTTTGCCCTCGGCTCGGATCTTGGCTTGGACGTCCAAAAGCGCCCGGTTCAACGGGCCCGTCCCGCCTCCCCACACCCATCCAGTGGCGCGGCGCTCGTCGCCTCGGTGTCAGGGATCGAGGAGCTCGCAGCGCCAATCTCCAGCGGGCGTGGCACCGAGGCCGCCTTCGCAAGACGGCGGCGCGTTGGTGTGCCGACCTCGAGAGCCAGGCCCGTCGCCACCTCGTCTTTAGTTGGCGGCACCGGCGGGTCCACCGGCTGCCCGCCTGGCGCGCTCCCGGACAGCGGCGGTGGCGGCACGATTACGTCTGGCGTGACGGTGTCGCCGCCGTCCCTCTCCATGATCGGGTTCTCGTCGCCGACTTCCCTAGTCTGCGCCGTGAACTCCGGTGGTAGCGGCGTAGAGTTCAAAGGGACGACGAACACTGCCGACTGGTGGTGTACGGCTTCTTTAGCACGCTTCTTCTCCGCGTCGGCGGCCTCGGCTTCCGCCAGCTTCTTCAGGGCGGCGGCCTCCGCCTTGTCGGCTTCCGCCTTCTTCAGGCGGGCGGCTTCCCGCTCCTCGCGCGCCTCCCGCGCGTTCCTCTCCGTCGCCTCCCGGAGATCGGCGGCAGGATCAATCCGCCGGGTGGTGGAGGAGGTCTCCGCCAACTTTATGACGGAGCCGGCGGCCGACTTCTCGAGAGAGAGCGGGGCCCTAAAGTCAAGAATGTAAAGCAAAGGAATTTCAGACAGAGTCAATGAAGAAAAATTGAAGGCGCAAAGGAAGGTGGCACTTATGCAGAAACCAGCTGCGGCATCTTCACTTCCTTGCGGAAGCGGTTGGCCTTCGCGGCCGCCTTGTCCCGCTTCGTCGCCGCGCCCGAGCCCTTGGGCTTCTTCGGCCGGCTGCCGAACAAGCTCGGCGCGGCCCTACGTTTCTTTGTGGCGCCTTGGGTGTCCGGCGCGGCAGAGGAGCTCGCGCCTGGCTGGACGGCTCCTGGCTGCTGGCGCGGGGCGACTTCCCCGCGTCGTCATCAGGCGAATCCTCGAAGCTGGCTGCGAGCCTCGGGCCGCCTGCTTCACCACCTCCTCCCTCGGCGTCGTCCTCCAAGGCCACTGCCCCCAAGTCCGGGTCATCAACATCGCTCTCTGCCCGGTCGGGGAGGAATTCGCGGTTCGTCCCCGCGGTGCCGGCTGCTGGCTGGAGGGGGGGCTCTGTTCAAAGGCCAACTGGTCAGGCTGGACAAGACGGACTCAGCAACAAAGAATCAAAGAAAAAGGAAAAAGAAGACAACTTACAAGAGGCAGAGGGTTGGCGCGTGAGTACGGCTCCTTGCCGAACCGCCACTCTTCCGTGAGCTCGCAGTTCGCAAGATAGTTCACCATGTGGGCTACCTCTCCGTGAGGCATCTCCTTGGTGCATAGCCGACTCGGGTCCCGATGCCCGCGCATCTGGCAAATCATGTGGGGGCGGCTCTGGAGCGGGAGCACTCGGCGCGCCACGAAGGCGGCCAGCAAATCAGGCACGGTCAGGCCCTCCGACTGCGTCAGCACCCGGAGTCGCGCGATGGTGGCAGCTCCAGCAGGCGTCAGCGTACTGGCCCCGTACGACCAGTTGGGCTGCCTTCCAGCTGGCGGGCCGACTGCGTAAGCCGGAAAGTTGACCCAGTCGCCCTCCGCGAAGATACTCTTCACGTAGAAGTATGACCGCTGCCACATCTTCACCGACTTTATCAGCGTGATGGGGGGAAACGGGTTGTTGGCCCCCGACCTCTGCACCGCGATGAACGCGCCGCACTGGGCCAGCACGCCTGTGACGTGGGTGCCGAGCTTAGAGTAGAAGAACTCCCCCCAGAGTTCGATGGTGGGGAGGACGCCGAGGAAGCCTTTGCACAAGGTGACGAAGGCGGATAGCAGCACCACCGTGTTGGGGGTGAGGTGGTGCGGCTGGAGACCTAAGAATTCAAGAAAGGAGTCGCTCGCCGGCAAGCCGAGGCCGCGCAAGCAGTGCGAGCGGAAGACGACCCGCTCGCCCTCCTCCGGCGCCGGCGAAATTTCCCTCCTCGGTGCGAGGCGGACCCTCACGTGGTCCTCGCTAGGGAGCCGCCGCGTCTGGCGGAGGAAGCTGATGCGGTCATCATGGACCTCGGAGCCATCCCATGCTCCGGAGCGCACCGCGGGAGGCGTGGCGGTGGAGGAGGAGCTCATAGGGAACGAATCACTGCGGCTCTCAGCGTAGCTTGGGGCGCAGCGGCGAGAGGAAGAAGAAAGAGGAGGCGGTGAGGAGGAGGGGGGCACGTGCGCTGCCGCTCCCCCTCTCCACCTACTTATAGGCCTATGGGCTGCGAAGCCGAGGGGGCGGACGTGGGATTTACTGCGCCCATTACCCCACGCCCCATGATTTATCGGCCTTCGCGGGAACCTCAACCGCCTGCCGCGGCCGTAGCGGATCCGCTCGCGTGCCAAGGCATGGTAGTGGCGGGCCCCGCCCGTAGGCGCGTCCCGTCGCGCGCGTGGGTGGGCAGACTTGCCCAGCCGCTCGTCGCCACGTCACAGGCCCGAGGCGGGCGGTGCTACATCTTGAGCTTGTGTTGGTTTTCCCCGATGAGGAAGGGATGATGCAGCAGAGTAGCGTAAGTATTTCCCTCAGTTTTTGAGAACCAAGGTATCAATCCAGTAGGAGCCCACGCTCAAGTCCCTCGTACCTGCACAAAGCGATAGCTACTAGCAACCAACGCGATTAGGGTTGTCAAGCCCTTCAAGGTCACTTACGAGAGTGAGATCTGATAGATATAATATTTTTGGTATTTTTGGTATAAAGATGCAAAGTCAAAAGTAAAAGCAAAGTAAAGTAAAAAAGCAAAACAAGATTAAAGTGATGGAGATTGATATGATGAGAATAGACCCGGGGGCCATAGGTTTCACTAGTGGCTTCTCTCAAGAGCATAAGTATTCTACAGTGGGTGAACAAATTACTGTTGAGCAATTGACAGAATTGAGCATAGTTATGAGAATATCTAGGCATGATCATGTATATAGGTATCACGTCCGTGACAAGTAGATCGAAACGATTCTGCATCTACTACTATTACTCCACTCATCGACCGCTATCCAGCATGCATCTAGAGTATTAAGTTAAAAATAGATTAACGCCTTAAGCAAGATGACATGATGTAGAGAGATAAATTCATGCAATATGAAATAAACCCCATCTTGTTATCCTCGATGGCAACGATACAATACGTGCCTTGCTGCCCCTTCTGTCACTTGGTAAGGACACCGCAAGATCGAACACAAAGCTAAGCACTTCTCCCATGGCAAGAACTACCAATCTAGTTGACCAAACCAAACGGATAATTCGAAGAGACTTGCAAAGATAACCAATCATACATAAAAGAATTTAGAGAAGAGTCAAATATTATTCATAGATAGACTTGATCATAAACCCACAATTCATCGGTCTCAACAAACACACCGCAAAAAGAAGATTACATCGAATAGATCTCCACAAGAGAGGGGGAGAACTTTGTATTGAGATTCAAAGAGAGAGAAGAAGCCATCTAGCTACTAACTATGGACCCGAAGGTCTGAGGTAAACTACTCACACTTCATCGGAGGGGTTAGGATGATGTAGAAGCCCTCCGTGATGACGGCCCTCTTCCGGCGGAGCTCCGGAACAGGCCCCAACATGGGATCTCGTGGATACAGAAAGTTGCGGCGGTGGAATTAGGTTTTTGGCTCCTGTTCTGATCGTTTGGGGGTACGTGTGTATATATAGGAGGAAGAAGTACGTCGGAGGAGCAACGAGGGGCCCACAAGGCAGGGGGCGCGCCCTAGGGGGGGCACGCCCCCCACCCTCGTGACCGCCTCTTTTGTTCCTTGGAGCAGGGTCCAAGTCTCCTGGATCACGTTCGGTGAGAAAATCACGTTCCCGAAGATTTTATTCTGTTTGGACTCTGTTTGATATTCCGTTTATCTGAAACACTGAAATAGGCAAAAAACAGCAATTCTGGGCTGGGCCTCCGGTTAATAGGTTAGTCCCAAAAATAATAAAAAGTGGAAAATAAAGCCCAATATAGTCAAAAATAGTAGATAATATAGCATGGAGCAATCAAAAATTATAGATACGTTGGAGACGTATCAGGCATCCCCAAGCTTAATTCCTGCTCGTCCTCGAGTAGGTAAATGATAAAAAGAGAATTTTTGATGCGGAGTGCTACTTGGCATAATTTCAATGTAAATCTTCTTAATTGTGGTATGAATATTCAGATTAGAAAGATTCAAGACAAAGTTTATATTGACATAAAAAATAATAATACTTCAAGCATACTAATAAAGCAATTATGTCTTCTCAAAATAACATGGCCAAAGAAAGTTATCCCTAAAAAATCATATAGTCTGGCTATACTCCATCTTCACCACTCAAAGTATTTAAATCATGCACAACCCCGATGACAAGCCAAGCAATTGTTTCATACTCTAACTTTTTCAATCTTCACGCAATACATGAGCGTGAGCCATGGATATAGCACTATAGGTGGAATAGAATGGTGGTTGTGGAGAAGACAAAAAGGAGGGGAAGATAGTCTCACATCAACTAGGCATATCAACGGGCTATGGAGATGCCCATCAATAGATATCAATGTGAGTGAGTAGGGATTGCCATGCAACGGATGCACTAGAGCTATAAATGTATGAAAGCTCAACAAAAGAAACTAGTGGGTGTGCATCCAACTTGCTTGCTCATGAAGACCTAGGGAAATTTGAGGAAGCCCATTATCGGAATATACAAGCTAGGTTCTATAATGTAAAATTCCCACTAGTATATGAAAGTGACAACATATGAAACTCTCTTTATGAAGAACATGGTGCTACTTTGAAGCACAATATATGAGACTCGCTATATCATGGTGCTACTTTGAAGCACAAGTGTGGAAAAAAGGATAGTAGCATTGCCCCTTTTATTTATTTTCTCTTTTTTTGGGCCTTCTTATTTTTTTGGCCTTGCTTTTTTTATTGGGACAATGCTCTATTGAATGATGATCATCACACTTTTATTTATTTACAACTCAATGATTACAACTCGATTCTTAAACAAAGCATGACTCTATATGGATGCCTCCGGCGGTGTACCGGGATATGCAATGAATCAAGAGTGACAAGTATGAAGAAATTATGAACGGTGGCTTTTCCACGAATACTATGTCAACTACATGATCATGCTAAGAAATATGACAATGATGAATGTGTCATGATGAACTAGATGGTGGAAAGTTGCATGGCAATATATCTCAGAATGGCTATGGAAATGCCATAATAGGTAGGTATGGTGGCTGTTTTGAGGAATGTATTGGTAGGTGTATGATACCGGCGAAAGGTGTGCGGTATTAGAGAGGCTAGCAAAGGTGGAAGGGTGGAGTGCGTATAATCCATGGACTCAACATTAGTCATAAAGAACTCATATACTTATTGCACAAATCTAGAAGTTATCAAAGAAAAGTATTACGCGCATGCTCCTAGGGGGATAGATTGGTAGGAAAAGACCATCGCTCGTCCCCGACCACCACTCATAAGGAAGACAATCAATAAATAAATAATGCTCTGACTTCGTAACATAACGGTTCACCATATGTGCATGCTACGGGAATCACAAACCTTAACACAAGTATTCTTTAAATTCACAACTACTCAACTAGCATGACTTTAATATTATCACCTCCATATCTCAAAACAATTATCATGCTTCAATCTTTTTCTTAGTATTCAACACACTCAAAAGAAAGTTTCAAAAATCTTGAATACCAAGCATATTATTATTAAGCAAATTACCATGCTATTAAGAGACTCTCAAAATAATTTAAGTGAAGCATGAGAGATCAATAGTTTCTTTAAAACAAATCCACCACCGTGCTCTAAAAGATCTAAGTGAGGCACATAGAGCAAAATTATAACGCTCAAAAGATATAAGTGAAGCACATAGAGCAAAATTATCTAGCTCAAAAGATATAAGTGAAGCACATAGAGCAAAATTATCTATCTCAAAAGATATAAGTGAAGCACATAGAGCAAAACTACTTAGCTCAAAGGATATAAGTGAAGCACATAGAGTATTCTATCAAATTTTATTTCATGTATGGCTCTCTCAAAAGATGTGTACAGCAAGGATGATTGTGGCATACTAAGACACAAAGACACAAATAATACAAGACGCTCCAAGCAAAACACATATCATGTTGGTGAATAAAAATATAGCTCCAAGTAAATTACCGATGGAAGTGGACGAAAGAGGGGATGCCTTCCGGGGCATCCCCAAGCTTTGAATTTTTGGTGTCATTGGATTATCTTGGGGGTACCATGGGCATCCCCAAGCTTAGGCTCTTGCCACTCCTTGTTCCATGATCCATCAAAAGAATTCACCCAAAACTTGAAAACTTCACAACACAAAACTCAAAATAGAAAACTCGTGAGCTCCGTTAGCGAAAGAAAACAAAAGACCACTTCAAGGTAATGTAATGAACTCATTCTTTATTTATATTGGTGTTAAACCTAATGTATTCCAACTCTCTATGGATTATAAACTATTTTACTAGCCATATATTCATCAAAATAAGCAAACAACACATGAAAAACAGAATCTGTCAAAAACAGAACAGTCTATAGTAATTTGTAGCTAGCGCAAGATCTGGAACCCAGACAATTCAAAAATAAATTGCTGGACATGAGGAATTTATCTATTAATCATCTGAAAACATAATTAACTAAATAGCACTCTTCAAATAAAAATGACAGCAGTTCTTGTGAGCGCTAAAGTTTCTGTTTTTCACAGCAAGTTCAACAAGACTTTCCCCAAGTCTTCCCAACGGTTCTACTTGGCACAAACACTAATTAAACACAAAAAACACAACCAAAATAGAGGCTAAATAATTTATTTATTACTAAGCAATAGAAAAAAAAAGCAAGGAATAAAAATAAAATTGGGTTGCCTCCCAACAAGCGCTATCGTTTAACGCCCCTAGCTAGGCATAAAAGCGAGGATAGATCTAGGTATTGCCATCTTTGGTAGGCAATCCATAAGTGGCTCTCATGATAGTTTCATATGATAATTTTATTTTCTTTCTTGGAAAGTGTTCCATGCCCCTTTTTAATGGAAATTGAAATCTAATATTCCCTTCCTTCATATCAATAATCGCACCAACCGTTCTAAGGAAAGGTCTACCAAGAATAATAGGGCAAAAAGGATTGCAATCTATATCAAGAACAATGAAATCTACGGGCACATAATTCCTATTTGCAACAATAAGAACATCATTAATCCTTCCCATAGGTTTCTTAATAGTGGAATCCACAAGATGCAAGTTTAGAGAGCAATCATCAAAATCACGGAAATCTAGTAAATCACACAAAGTCTTGGGAATAGTAGAGACACTAGCACCCAAATCACACAAAGCATAAAACTCATGATCTTTAATTTTAATTTTAATAGTTGGTTCCCACTCATCATAGAGTTTTCTAGGGATAAAAACTTTCAACTCAAGTTTTTCTTCATAAGATTGCATCAAGGCATCAACAATATGTTCGGTGAAAGCTTTATTTTGACTATAAGCATGTGGAGAATTTAGCACGGATTGCAACAAGGAAATACAATCAATTAAAGAGCAACTTTCATAATTAAATTCCTTGAAATCCAATATAGTGGGTTTAGCAACATCTAGATTTTTATTTCTTTCAATCCCACTTTCATCAATTTCATCATTAAGATCTAAATACTCCGAATTTTTAGAATGCCTTCTAGGTAAAGGAAGATCATATTCAGTTTCATCAAGATTAATATTGCAAAATAAAGACTTAATAGGCGACACATCAATAACTTTTAGATCTTCATCTTGATTTTCATAGGTATTGGAAGAACACGCTTTAATAAAGGCATCTTTGGAAGCACGCATCCTAGCGGTTCTTTCCTTGCACTCATCAATGGAAATTCTCATGGCTTTGAGAGACTCATTGATATAATGCTTAGGAGGAATAGATCTAAGCTTTAAAGAGTCAATCTCAAGAGAAATTCTATCAACGTTTCTAGCCAAATCATCAACTTTAAGCAATTTCTCCTCAAGCAAAGCATTAAAATTCTTTTGTGAATTCATAAACTCTTTAACACTAGTCTCAAATTCAGAGGGCATCTTATTATAATTTCCATAAGAGTTGTTGTAGGAATTCCCATAATTATTAGAAGGATTACTAGGATATGGCCTAGGATTAAAATTCCCTCTATAAGCGTTGTTACCAAAATTATTCCTACCAACAAAATTCACATCCATAGATTCATTGTTATTCTCAATCAAAGTAGACAAAGGCATATCATTAGGATGAGAAGAAACACTCTTAGTAGCAAATAATTTCATAAGTTCATCCATCTTTCCACTCAACACATTAATTTCTTCTATCGCATGCACTTTTTTATTAGAAGATCTTTCAGTATGTCATTGAGAATAATTAACCATAATATTATCTAGGAGTTTAGTAGCATCTCCTAAAGTGATTTCCATAAGAATGCCTCCCGCGGCCGAATCTAAAAGATTTCTAGAAGCAAAATTCAATCCAGCATAAAAATTTTGTATAATCATCCACAAATTCAAACCATGAGTAGGGCAATTACGTATCATTAATTTCATTATCTCCCAAGCTTGTGCAACATGTTCATGATCAAGTTGTTTAAAGTTCATAATATCGTTTCTAAGAGAGATGATCTTAGCGGGAGGAAAATAATTAGAGATAAAAGCATCTTTGCACTTGTTCCATGAATCAATACTATTCTTAGGCAAAGATGAAAACCAAGCTTTAGCACGATCTCTAAGCGAAAAAGGAAATAGCTTCAATTTAATGACATCATTATTGACATCTTTTTTCTTTTGCATATCACATAAATCAACGAAGCTATTCAGATGAGTAGCAGCATCTTCACTAGGAAGGCCGGCGAATTGATCTTTCATAACAAGATTCAACAAAGTAGTATTAATTTCACAAGATTCAGCATCGGTAAGAGGAGCAATCGGAGTG
Organism: Triticum urartu; assembly: GCF_003073215.2. Lineage (NCBI taxonomy): Eukaryota > Viridiplantae > Streptophyta > Magnoliopsida > Poales > Poaceae > Triticum > Triticum urartu. The sequence continues at coordinate 89,975,892 of NC_053025.1, forward strand.
CTAAGGAAATCATTATTATTGGTATTGGTGAAGTCACACAATTTAGTAGTATCTTGAGCCATCGCGAAAAACAAGCAATCTAACACACGAGCAAACAAAAAGGCAAATAGAGAGGGAGGATAGAGAGAGATGGCGAATAAAACGGCAAGGGTGAATTGGGGGAGAGGAAAACGAGAGGCAAATGGAAAATAATGTAATGCGAGAGATAGGGATTGCGATGGGTACTTGGTATGTTGACTTTTTGCGTAGACTCCCCGGCAACGGCGCCAGAAATCCTTCTTGCTACGTCTTGAGCTTGCGTTGGTTTTCCCCGAAGAGGAAGGGATGATGCAGCAGAGTAGCGTAAGTATTTCCCTTAGTTTTTGAGAACCAAGGTATCAATCCAGTAGGAGCCCACGCTCAAGTCCCTCGTACCTGCACAAAGCGATAGCTACTCGCAACCAACGCGATTAGGGGTTGTCAAGCCCTTCACGGTCACTTACGAGAGTGAGATCTGATAGATATAATATTTTTGTATTTTTGGTATAAAGATGCAAAGTAAAAAGTAAAAGCAAAGACAAGATTAAAGTGATGGAGATTGATATGATGAGAATAGACCCGGGGGCCATAGGTTTCACTAGTGGCTTCTCTCAAGAGCATAAGTATTCTACGGTGGGTGAACAAATTACTGTTGAGCAATTGACAGAATTGAGCATAGTTATGAGAATATCTAGGCATGATCATGTATATAGGCATCACGTCCGTGACAAGTAGATCGAAAACGATTCTGCATCTACTACTATTACTCCACTCATTGACCGCTATCCAGCATGCATCTAGAGTATTAAGTTAAAAACAGAGTAACGCCTTAAGCAAGATGACATGATGTAGAGAGATAAATTCATGCAATATGAAATAAACCCCATCTTGTTATCCTCGATGGCAACGATACAATACGTGCCTTGCTGCCCCTTCTGTCACTGGGTAAGGACACCACAAGATCGAACCCAAAGCTAAGCACCTCTCCCATGGCAAGAACTACCAATCTAGTTGGCCAAACCAAACAGATAATTCGAAGAGACTTGCAAAGATAACCAATCATACATAAAAGAATTCAGAGAAGATTCAAATATTATTCATAGATAGACTTGATCATAAACCCACAATTCATCGGTCTCAACAAACACACCGCAAAAAGAAGATTACATCGAATAGATCTCCACAAGAGAGGGGGAGAACTTTGTATTGAGATTCAAAGAGAGAGAAGAAGCCATCTAGTTATTAACTATGGACCCGAAGGTCTGAGGTAAACTACTCACACTTAATCGGAGGGGCTAGGATGATGTAGAAGCCCTCCGTGATGACTGCTCTCTTCCGGCGGAGCTCCGGAACAGGCCCCAAGATGGGATCTCGTGGATACAGAAAGTTGCGGCGGTGGAATTAGGTTTTTGGCTCCCGTTCTGATCGTTTGGGGGTACGTGTGTATATATAGGAGGAAGAAGTACGCTGGAGGAGCAACGAGGGGCCCACGAGGTAGGGGGCGCCCTAGGGGGGCGCCCCCCACCCTCGTGAGTGCCTCTTTTGTTCCTTGGAGCAGGGTCCAAGTCTCCCGTATCACGTTTTGTGAGAAAATCACGTTCCCGAAGATTTTATTCCGTTTGGACTCGGTTTGATATTCCGTTTATCTAAAACACTGAAATAGGCAAAAAAACAATTCTGGGCTGGGCCTCCGGTTAATAGGTTAGTCCCAAAAATAATAAAAAGTGGAAAATAAAGCCAAATATAGTCAAAAACAGTAGATAATATAGCATGGAGCAATCAAAAATTATAGATACGTTGGAGACATATCAGGCGGCGGCCTGGAAGCCTGGCTAGCACGCCACCTTGATCCCGCCGAGGCATTCAAAAAGTTTGGACAAGTCAGATTGGCAAGTCTGACTCCTACCAGTCAGCCCGGTAGAAGTCGAACAAGTTTCCCCCTCAAGCACTCGGAGAAAGAAACTGCTGAGGCCCCTCGGCTGATCATCCCCGGCGCCTCACCAGCTTCGGGGATTACTGTCGGAGTAATGGGCCACGAGTAGGCTAACCCGAGGCCCAGAACCTTTCAAGACATCGGGGCAGATTGCGCCCCTCAAGATGCCAAGATGAAGAGCCGTCTTCTGGGGGCGGCTGGAGGAATAGTCGGCTGCCCGTATACGACCGAGTCCTAGAGGCAAGGCCAGGACGGGCCGACTCCTGCTCGGCGGCTTCCAGAGAAGTTGGCCCCGAGGAGTCGACCCACGGCACCAGCGAAGCCCGTACCCTCATCAAGAGGGACGGGACTGGGAATGGCTACAGTGTAGCCCATCCCCTCCCCCTTTCCAGGGGCTCGCGTGGCCACAGTACACTGTACGGCGGATATCTCCACCCGGCGCAGCACTGTTGCCATGCCATCCCTGACATCATCACAGGCAGGCGGAGTCCTGCTCCCACGACGGCCTGTCAGTACGACTCAAGGACGATGGGCCCCACCAGTCAGCGAGAGCCCGGAAGACGGCGGCGATCCCACTAGTCGGACCCAAGGGAGGTCGGCCCCCAGGAGTCGGCCCGCCCCCTCCTCGGGACCCACTCGCCATTAACCAGACAAGACGCGGAGTGGCTACAGTAATCGCCCGCCAGGCGACGGGGCTGTAGCCACAACCCCATGACCAAGCTTGCGTCATTAGAGACGCGGCAACAGTGATCCACAGTCGGCAGGACCCGCGAGCGGCGGGGGTGGCCTGTCGGCTCCGTACCAGACCAATCAGCCGGGCCCACTCGGCGGCGGGGCCCAGTAGTCGGCGGAGAAGCCGGCGACCAGAGAGACTGACAGCCGGGCCCTACGCCTGGCCGGATTACCATTGTACCCCTGGGGGGTAGGCCTATATAATTAAACCCCCCAGGGCACCCATGCAAAGGATTCCGAACCTGTTAGAATTAGACTAGATCATAGAGGAAGGAGAGAGCTAGCCCTGCCTTCTCCTACCTCTAGAATACAGCTCAAGGAGCGCCTTTGTATTCACTTGTGCCTTAGTGATCATGCGGAGACCCTGCAGAGCAGGACTAGGGGTGTTATCTCCTAGGAGAGCCCCGAACCTGGATAAAGTACGCCGACGTTCGTGTCTACGCCTCATCCCGCTTCCGGGCACCGACGACGTTCTACTCGCTCCCACCATGATAAGTCATCCTTTGGCATATGTCGCACCCAACCCCCGACAACGAGACACCACTTTCATAGGCAAAGGCTCTAATCACCAGGACTTCTTCACGCTTGTGAGTAATCTCTTCGATTTTCTTCTTATGTTGTCTTCAGTTCGTGGAAGGCCGGTCTTTGGAAGCTACCAGCTGGGTTCTTTCATTTTTGTTTTCTCTAAACAACTTTTTTTTCAAAAAGCGATGATCCTTTGAAAGTTTTGTGAGGTTCTTTTGTCAAATTTGAAGAACTTTTTGATTTCATGTGAACTTTTTTAAAGAATTAATGAACTTTTTTCAAATCGATAAACTTTTTTCCAAAATCTATGTACCTTTTTTCATTTGTGATGAACTTTTTTCAAAAACAAATTGAACTCTTTTCGAATTCGTGAACCCTTTCTGAAAACCCGTGAACTCTTTTTCAAATCGATTAACTTTTTTCAAAATCGATGAACCTTTTCCAACTTTATGAACTTTTTTCGAATTTGTGAACCCTTTTTTGAAAACCCGTGAACTCTTTTTCAAATCGATGAACTTTTTTCCAAAATTGATGAACCTTTTTTCAATCTTAATGAACTTTTTCATGATTGGTGAACTTTTTTTCAAAAAAATTGAACTTTTTTCGAATTTGTAAACCCTTCTTGAAAATTCGTGAACTCTTTTTCAAATCGAATGAAAATTTTCAAAATATGTGAACTTTTTTGAAAATTAATGATTTTTTTTCAAAATCGATGAACTATTTTCAAATTCGTTGAACCTTCTTTTACGAATCGATGAACTTTTTCTAAATTGATGAACTTATTCAAGCTCATGCTTAGTTTAAATAATTCAGAAAACTAAGTGCATTAATTAGCGCGACCGCATGTCCTTATATTATCGACACTTTTCTCATCGACTGTTTTTTTGAAACGGAGGCAAAAGCTTTGCCTCATCCATTAATTAAGAAGAAAACGGACAAGAGTTTGCAACACATTGTGAAAGAACAAAAAGAAAAATATTACATCATGGTCATTACTCTCCCGGCATCAAAAGACCCACATTTTTTGCCCCGGCGGTGATCCAAAGTTTAGCCTCACTCTTTATGTTGATAAATAGTATGTTCCTCTGATTTCATATAGTCCAGCTAACAACCATTGTGAGGGAGGCCATAACTTTCCTATGCACCCTCGTTGCGCTAGACATCCTTGTCCACCAATCCTTGATCGATCGTTTCCTCGGCCAAGAAGTAATATCCATGATAACCAATCATAGCCATACTTTCAGCATTTCCCAGAGCCTCAACGTGTATCGGCACCTCTAGAAGATGTGAGCCGCAGATTCTTGCTCCCTCTTGCATAGAGGGCAAAGTCCGTAATTGTCCCAACCTCGCTTGGCCAAGCGGTCGGCAGTCCAAATACGATTTTGAATTGTCTGTAGTCTAGTACTTCCTCCGTCCCGTAATATAAGAACGTTTTTGACACTACACTAGTGTTAAAAACGCTCTTATATTATGGGACGGAAGGAGTAGTTCTTCTGGTTATGTGTGCTTGTACGTGAAGGTAACGTCTCAAGTTCGAATCCTGGAGAGGGTCACCTTTTTTGTGCTTTTTTGCTCGTTCACTGCACAGCGCCCCGAGTGGTCGTGTCAACCGGGCGCATTGGCATTGTTGGGCCAGGCCCAGGTGGGTAGCGCGCGGGCGCCAGTACCTGTTAGCGGCGCCAAAAGCGGGAGCAACTAGTTAACGAGCGCTCCTTCGAGAACCACTTGGTGCGCTCTCAGCCATTCGCCACGTGTCGCGTTCTAGACGCTCCCTCCGGATTTTTTTTTTAAATTTTCCGCACGTGTTTTCGGCTTTTTAAACGGTTTTTTCTGAGTTTTTTCGACGTTTTGGTTTTCTCCCGGTTTTCCTTAGCTTTTCAATCAAAAAAATTGAAAAAAATATTTTTTGCGCGAAAAAAATATTTTTTTCTTTTTTTTTCTTTCGCGAAAGTCATGGTTTTTTCCGCGAGAGTCACGGCCTTTCCTTTCGAAAACGGAAAAAACACGTTTTCTGTTTTTTTATCTTTCACGAGAGTCACGGTTTTGCTTCCGCGAGAGGCACGGTTGTGCTTTCGCGAGAGTCACGGCCGTGCCTCTCGGAAAGGGAAAAATAAAATGCATTTTCTTTTTTTTCTTTCGCGAGAGTCACGGTTTTGCTTCTGCGAGAGGCACGATTTTGATTTCGCGAGAGTCACGGTCGTGCCTCTCGGAAAAGGGAAAAACAAAACGTGTTTTCTGTTTTTTTTTCTTTCGCGAGAGTCACGGTTTTGCTTCCGCGAGAGGCACGGTTGTGCTTTCGTGAGAATCACGGCCGTGCTTCTCAGAAAGGGAAAAAATACGCGTTTTCTGTTTTTTCTTTCGCGAAAAAATACGCGTTTTCTGTTTTTTCTTTCGCGAGAGTTACGGTTTTGCTTCTGCGAGAGGCACGGTTGTGCTTTAGCGAAAGTCATGGCCGTGCCTCTCTAAAACGAAAAAAACATGTTTTTTGTTTTTTTTCCTTCCATGAGAGTCACGGTTTTGCTTTCACGAGAGGCACGGGTGTGATTTCGCGAGAAGCACGGGCGTGCCTCTTTCGGTACGGGAAAAAAACCATGTTCCCGGTTCGGTTTTTCGCCCGGTTTTTTCATCCGGTTTTTTCGCAAAAAAAGGTTCGTCAAAACCTATCAACATGGGATCTAGTTTTGAATATCTCGACACGAGGAATCCAATGTTGAAAACGGTTCAAGATTTGGACGCTCGGTTTAAAAGATAAAACGTTTTGAATAAACAGATCTTAAAAAAAGAGAAAACTCCCAGGTTGCGACAAGTGGCACGCTGCATGTGCACCACTTGTCATGACATGAGAAAGTGGAGTGTTCTTTGCAATGAGTACTTTTTACTTAGTGATTTCGTTCCCTCAAAAAAATTTAATGATTTCGGCCGAAAGCGCCGATTAGGAGCTCCCGGCTCGATGGCTAGCGCATACCGCACCAAATAGGGGAGGATCCTATTAGGTGCTGCAGGCGCCGGTTATTAACGTTTCTGCAAGAGGCGCGTGCAGCCACGTTAGTTGGGTCCGACCCATTCTAGCTTGTTTCTCTTTTCAAGGCCTCCTTTGGTTCATAGGGTAGAAAAATCGTAGAAATAGAAAAATCATAGAAAGTGAGGTGACATGCATCTCACTTCCTATACAGAAAAAGATGTTACTTGATTTATAGGATAGGATTTTTTTTCCATTGAGTCTAGGCTAATGTTTTTTTCCCTTTAAAATGTGAAGGATTGATTCCTATCCCATGTAGGAATAGGAATCCATTCCTACAAACCAAAAGGCTTCATAGGAATTTTTCCTACAAAAATACTATCATCTAGAAATCCTACAAGATTCCTCCAAACCAAAGAAGGCCTAAATAGTTTTTTTCTTCTGTTTTTAAAGCAATGAGTTGGTTGCGAGGCAACATGGAAAACCAGTGTGCCACCTCACTCGATGATGCAAATGTAGTTCGTCTTTCTCTTTTTATTTTTTTATCAGTTTGTTTTGTTCCTTTTATTTTTCTTTTTTTCTACTTTTTTTTCTTTTTCCTAAAATGCGCGGTTTTTTAGTTCATGAATTTTTCTTCAAAACCAATGAACTTTTTAAAATTAGATGAACTTTTCTTCAAATAGATGAACTTTTTTCGAATTTGCTGAGGTTTTTCAACTCAAACGAACTTTTTTTCAAATTCATGAATATTTTTCAAAATCAGTGAACTTTTTTTCAAAATCGGTGAACTATTTTTCATATTCGGTGATTCAAAATCGATGAACTCTTTATCAAAATTGGTGAACTTTTTTCCAATCCGACGAACATTTTTCAAATCTGATGAACTTTTTTATCAAATCGATGAACCTTTTTCAAATTCAATAACCTCTGTTTCAAAAATTGATGAACTTTTTTCAAAATCAATGAACTTTTTTAATATTCGTGCATTCTTTTCAAAATTTGACGAACTATTTGTCATTAAAGAAAATAGACATTTTCCAAATTGTTTTCAAATATCTGAATAATCTCAGTGATATAGTAAATGGCTGAGTAATAAATAGCGTAGCTGCATTCGTTGTAACAAAATTTTGTGTTGCTTTTGTTAACTACCGTTCTGATTGTCTAGTGGTTATGCCAAGCAATTGCAGGGATGCATGGCACAAGATCAATTCCCCATACCAGCAACCACGGAGGGCGTAATGGGAGAGTAACTGTCTGTTTGTTTCTTACTCGGTTTTTCACTGTTTACCTTCTTTTGCATTGGTTTTCTCAGATTTTATTGTTATTTTTATTTACTTTCTTCATCATTTTACTTTAATTTTCTTTGTTTCTTTCTTGGTGTTCTTTTAATTTCCAACACATGTGTAATTTTTTCAGCACATTATGTATATTTTGGTGTACACATGAAACATCTTTTAGATATATGCTGAAAAATTTCAAGCACATAATATATATTTTTCATAAATACATGTTTTGAGCATTTTTTTTGAATAAATGCTCAATATTTTTCAATACACATTGAACGTCACTACTAGGAAAAGGTCTGTTAGTGGCTACTATTTTGGCCATCAATGGCGCACTATAGGTGCACCATTATCATCACGCCACTAGTAACAAGTACTAATGGCGCTCCAGGGGTGCGCCATTAGTATAGCAGATAATAGTGTCCCACCACATAGTGCGTCATTATTATGTCCAACGATGCGCCATTACTAATAATTTTTTTCAAAAAAAATTTCAAAAACAAATTCAATTTTTTTTCATTCTTTTCTTAATCTCGGGTCAATATGCTTAATCTCAAGTCAAATTGCACTCCGTGACAAACTTTTCAGAAGGTCACACATCCTCACATTACTCCAGCCCGAGCACGCTTAACTTCGCAGTTTTACCCAACCCCACCACCAGCTCACTTAACAGACACTTGTTGATATATATATATATATATATATATATATATATATATATATATATATATCATATCAATCCTATTAAACATTGTTGATGTCTATGACTTTGTTCATATTCATGAGTGTGATAAAATTTTGAAAAAATATTTCAAACTTCACGGTCATATTACGTATCATATTTTGAACATTTTTTCAAAAAAATTCAAAACAAATTTTTTTCTGTTACTAGTGGCGCACCTAGCAAATGGTGCGCCATTACTAAGTTTGATTTTTTTCCCATCTTCCCCCTCTCTAGATCTTAAAAGGCCCGTATTTTTCGTTCTGTTAGGTTTTTCAGGATTCTAGAAAATTGAATACGGATGTAGCCCATCAAATTCGGATGTAACTTTTCGAGTAGATGATTTTTCATATAAAAAGCTTTTTAATCCGAGTTTGTATGCAAAAGTTATGCCCATTTTACTAAATTCCACAGAGATTTTGCAAATAAAGTCAAAATTCATATTTGTAAATTTTCCCAACAACTAGACCACATATCAGATAGGAAACTTTTTTTTATTATTTTTTTGACATTTCCATCATTTTCTTTTATTTTTTATAAAACTGAAAAGGCGGTCCACAAGAGGGGGGGTGCAAAGAAAGTTAGTAATGGCACACCTGTTACGTGGTGCGCCATTACTAGTTTTGCAAAAAAAAATAAAAAAAATTGTTAGTAGTGGCGCACCGTGGTTGTGGTGCGTCATTACTAGTTTGAACTAGTAATGACGCACTATACCCTGGTGCGCCGTTACTAGTTTTGAGAAAAAAAATAAAAAAAATTGTTAGTAGTGGCGCACAGAGTGTGTGGTGTGTCATTACCCTGATGCGCCATTACTAGTTTTGGAAAAAAATGTTAGTAGTGGCGCACCGTGGGTGTGGTGCGCCATTAGTGATATGGCAGTGCTATATAGCAGTGGCGCATCACATATGTGGTGCGCCATTAATGTACATATTAGTTATAACCATTTTCCTAGTAGTATGTGTTTTAGTGTCAATAAACATTTTTCTCACACAATATATATTTTTCGTATACATCAGGAATATTTTTGTATACATGTTTAAAGAATACAAAATTAAAAACTTATATATACTACTATAGTACACAAATTTTTAAACTTGAATTAGCTATCCGGCAAGACCCTGGAGCAGTTATAAGCCATAGATTTCTTCCAGAAGCTTAACATCTACCGTTTATCAGTACCCGGCTCAAAAGATCCAACGGTTGATAATTGATGAATTCGCTATGGATGGACAGGCCCCAAGGCGACTCCACCAGCTTTCTGGAATGCTCCAAATTGATCCACACACGTGCTGGTGCAGAAGTACGTAAGATCTTTGTGGTTGTTTAGGACTTCAATGCTCAATGGCTGGAGGCTTAGAAGATCCGGCAAACAACAATGATAGATTATAGCTTTCTTAAAAAAAGAAATAAAAAGCTATAGCTTTTATACAAATCAAAGCACTGAAATGTTTGTATCCACCTAACATTCGAACGCAGCAACTTGACACTCCGACGAAATTTAACACTTAAAGGCATGCATACTACTCCTTTTGTATCAAAATATAAGATGTTATTGTATTTCAAATAAACTCGCAATATGTTCATACTAAAAAGAATTAGTGGAGAACATGTGCATAGCATGTACCTTCTACTACTATTTTATGTCTACTTTTATTTAATGTATGTTGTATAATTTTTGTATACATCAATAAATGTATTTAATACATGTTTATAAAGATGATTTTTTTTCATATATGTTGTCTATTTTTAAACATTTTTGTATACATAAGAATCATTTTCTTATACACATTTAACATTTTTATGATGCTTGATTAACATTTTTAAATACAGGATCAACTTTTTAATAAACATTGTATAATTTTTGTATACTGTTTCTGTATGCACAAGAAACATCTTTTCTATACACATTTAACATTTTTTTAAATGCTTGATTAGTACTAGCAAAAGAGCCCGTGCGTTGCAACGGGAAAAGAAAATAACGCACGGCCCTAACCCAATAACCATGACTAAGACCCCAATAGATATTGCCGAGGCGTCTCTCTCGGCATTAGATGAGAATCTGCTTTATTTTCATGCAATATTTTGCCGAGGCGTACATGCAAGGTTATCGACGGTTTCTTCTGTCTCCAATTTAGCTTTGATGGGGTGTTCATTGTAATCTGGGTCGGTTTCGATACCAAAGAAAGATGGATCGTGCGCTATTCATTAAGGTTGCACCCTAAATAGTATTTTTTAAAATGTTTAACAGGTAAAATAACATCAGATTCATATTCTACATATTTTTCTAATCAAATTTAATATATAACATGTTAACATTGGAGTTAGGGTTTAAAAGATGTATTTTGATAAAGTATTGTTTGTTCTAGATGGAATGCGGGTTAATTATAGAAAAAAGGCAAAAACGATACGTTTTCTGGGAGTGCGGGTTATTTATCAGAAAAAGAAGGGGGTTTTCTATAAAACAGTAAAAAAGGGTTTGTTTTCTCACTTAACTGATATAGCGGGTTAATTACCTGAAAACAAAGGGGGTCTTCTGTAAAAAAATGTTGCTGGTGAACGGGCAGAAGCAATGCGTATTTTATTAATATAGTAAACATGTCCGTGCATTCCAACGAGAGAAAAAAATCATAATTTTGAATGGCAATGATCACATCTTACTACATCATCGATATACACTATCACTCTCATTTTTGTCAAAACATGAACAATTTTTAAAAATCATGAACATTTTCTTAAACTCATGAGCATATTTGAAATTGTGCACTTTTTAAAATTCACGAACATTTTGTAAAATCAAGAACGTTTTCTGAATTCATGAACATATTATATGCAAACATTTTGTTTAATCTGCGAACATTTCTAGAATCGGCTAACATTTTTTTGGGATTTGATAAAATAATTTTCTAAATTAGTGAACATTTTTGAATCCGCGTATATTTTGTGAATCAAAAACCATATATTTGAATTTATGAACAGTTTTATTTTATGCTATTTTCTAATACATGAATATTTTTTGAATTGACGAAATTTTGTGAAATTTTAAAACATTTTTAAATACATGACCTTTTTTAGAAAAAACTCATTAATGTATGTTTATTTTCCGGACATTTATTAGAAAATTTGCTAATATTTTGAAAAATCACAAACAATTTCTAAAGCCGCAAACATTTATGATTTATTAAATATTATTTTAAAATTCACGGTTTTAAATTTTGGAAACCTTTTTAAATTCACAAATTATTTCAAATAGAAAAAGCAATGACGGAAAATAAAAATAAAAAATAAAAAATTGATCACCCATATATAGGTCGGCCCAGGTAAGGTGTGTCTTTTTCCGTGCGCTGGGCGTAGTATTAGATATTCTGAAATAGGCTGGCCCAGTCCAAATTTTTCTGTGTGCAACGTTTTAACGTACGGGCAGAAGCACTCCGTGCTTTATTATTAGGGGAGATTTTCAAATGTTTAATGTAAAGTGCCTTTTGTAATATTTAGGTATGAAACATATTTGGGAGTGTAAAGAAAAGTAAAAAAGAAAGCAAAAAAGAAAAACAAAAAACATGAAAAGAAAACAGAAAAAATAAAATTCTGGCTTCCCACGCAATGGGCCAGGCAAGTCTCACGCTCGCCCTGGCAAAGCTGCTTTTTTTTTTCTGAGAGTACGTCAAAGGCGTACCTTAGCTTTATAAAAGGTAAAAGAATATGTACAAGAGATTACATATACACTAGCTAAGTATCACAAATTGACCCTAACTTAGCCTCCACGCCACTCCAACACTCTACGCGGTACTCTAATACTAATTGGTCTCCAAATGCTGCTGTTTTAGCCCAAGTCCTCAGATCGTCGAGGATCATATCAGTCGTATCCCACTCGTTCTTGATCGGGCTCGAGCCGAACACTCTAACGTTTCTTTGCTTCCAGCGAGTCCAGCAAACCAGCATCACGAACGTGTGAAAGTCTTTCCGAGTTCGCTTAATGATTCGTTTTCTGGCCGCCGTCCACCATTGCACCAACCTTGATTGGTTAGTTGGGCATAAATCCGTGCTCAATCCTATTTCTCGTTATAATGCAGACATAGGTACGCCCAGGTAGGGCTTCATCTCGTAATAAGCGAGATATAGCCCCTAAGCCTAACCTAGGCCTAATCCGAGAAGTTTAGTCATACCTATCGCTTGCTAACGTAGCTTTGCGCACGGGCCGGCCCAATATGTCGATTTTCAATGATTTTATGTAGGGATGGTCACAGCCAGCTTGGACGGGTTGAAGTAAGTTTGGTTTTTCTGTTTTGGTTTTCATATTACCCTTCTTCGTTTTCCTTTTCAGTATTTTCATTTGTACTTTCAGGTCACCCTTTTATATTACAAAGAAATGCAACTTACCTCATAAATTAATGAATATTTAATAAAAACAAAAGAATGGTTTCTCAAACAAGATCATTTGGTATTATATAGGTGGATTTTTCACAGCAAGTGAATACTTATTTGTCATATGAATAACATTGTGTAAAAGCACATGAACATTTAGTTTTATATGTGTGAACATCTTTTTTTACAGATATATGAACATTAAACTATTTAATTTGTTCCACATGTAAGTGGTGTAATGAATATCTAGTTGTAACCATTTTTGTGATTTAAAGAGATCCTGATTTGAAAGTTTAGTTGGAAAACTATGAAATTTTGAATTCTGTCATTCCCTGGTACATTGAGAATTCTCGTATTTAGCTCCCTTACTATGACATGCTTGCCGCGCAGGTAGACTACGTAGCTTTATTGGGCCGGGCCTATTATAGTGTTAACGAGCGATGACTCGGTAATACTCGCGGTAAGCAAGAAATAGACGCGCTTGGCCTAATTAATCCTCCACTACAAACATATCAACAAGGAATTATTTGCCAAGTTTGCCAAGCCTGTGGTCTTGTCCCTTAAAGATATTCTACCGGAGGATGTTGAAATGCTACCATTCCAACTCACTGATGGAGAAGAACCAGAAAACTCACTGATAGTGTTCTTTTTAGAAGAACTCACTGACACTAGTAGAAAACGGGCCTTTAGTCCCGGTTCTAAACCTTTATCCCGGTTTGCTTACGAACCAGGACTAAAGGAGCTCCACATGGCTGGTTTCTAAAGGTCCACCTTTAGTCCCGGTTGGGATATTTTTTCCGATTTTCAAATTTCTAAATTATTTGATAATTTAATCTATAATCACCCCTCATCACTGCTCAAGTATGTACCACTCATTTCAAATCGTCTAACTTTCCGGCTGGTCACCCATCCTCTCACTACACCAGCCTAAAAACGCTTAAATTCCGAGTTCTATCCTCCCCAGTTTCCAAGTCAGCACTTGTTGTTTTCCTGACAATAGTAAGTTGTCAATCATATTAACCCTTAGGAGTTGAACTTGAGCATGAAGCACTGTTTGAGTTTGAAACTATTATTCTAAAAAACAATAATTAATTAGTAACATTAATATTTCTTGAATAAGTAGTTTGACCATAGTTCGACCACAGTTTGACCAAAAATTCAAAAAAACTTAAATTTGAGAATAACTTTTTTCCTTTCAGAATTTGAGAATTCTAAAAAAAATTGCAAAACGGCCTACGGCTGTCGAAATCGGAACCGGATTTTTGTGTTGAACATTTTGATATATTATACATTTTTTCGACATCGTATGCAAAAGTTATACCGTTTTACTTTTTCATAACACTTTTTTGCAAAACATGTCGAAATTTATGCTTTTTAATTTGCCTGACTAGTAGATGTAGTAACATAACTACATCTCGAAGGATTTTATTTTTTTGAAGTGTTTATCATTTTCTTTTTTTCAAAACTGAAATGGCGATAGGGGCGGGGGCGGGGGGGGGGGGGGGGGGGGGGGGGGGGGCAGAGTTTGATGGTGTCCTACAGAAGCATACTACAACATGGTGTCCATCCTATCCTACCGTTGACTACATCTGCTAGCACTGTCCCAGCCAGAGTCACAACTAAGGTTAACCAAGCTAGAGTCACGTTCTATTAAAGTGGCAAAAAGAATTACTTTTAATATAGCAAACTAATTCTATCAACTATTATTAAAGGCTAAACAACTATTAATACAAAACTTTAGCAAAATTAATATTAATTAATTATAAAAATTTATCTACTGTTGTCTAACAGAAGCATACTACAACATGTTAAAATCTACAGAAAGAACTAACTAAAATAATAAAAACAACAATTAGAGGACTAAAACAACTATATAAGCAAAACAACACTGTTTTAATTAAAATCGTAATATAAATTATTCTAAAAATATCCAAATAAATCTTACTATGACAACAATCTAAGATGTGACTAGGAGCAAAAAGAATTAAATTAAAAACTATTTTCAAAATTTGAAAACTAATGACACAAACAGAAACTAGACAAAATTTTAAATCTAATGCAAAAAGAATCACTCAAAAACATCAAATATCCTAAGAGATATAAGTAATTTAAAACAGAAACTAAACACAAAAAACAAATGGAAAACAAAAAACAAATTTCAAAACCCCTTTAGTCCCGGTTCGTGGCTCAAACCGGGACTAAAGGTCCCATTTGAACCGGGACTAATGCCTGCCCGGCGCCCTAGCCGCTCGAACCGAGACTAATGCTCACATTAGTCCCGGTTTGTAATGCAACCGAGACTAATATGTAGATTGAGTTTGGACCAAAGCCCTATTTTCTACTAGTGTGATAGTGCTAATTTTGGGCCAGCTGCAGCCTGATTCGAAATCAAACGACTATCCAAAAAGTTGCAAGCGGAGACCTTTTTTGTGCTCAGAAATTTGCAAGTATCATGAGAGTACGTGATGCTGACTAACTAAAATATTAGCACCGCAATTAAGAATATAAGAGAAGATTCTAGTATCATGTTATAATACAATATTGTAATGTGTCAAACATGAAAATTTAATAATAAGTAGACGATAGCCACAATTTTATATCAGTATTCTATAGATGAATGAATGAAATAGTAGTATGATATTGTGTGCTGGGGAAGTAATGTCATACAATACTATCTGATGTCAATGTATGATACTGTGCGTTGAGATATGATATTATAGACTAGTATCAGGTGTATAATACTAGTCCACTAATGTAGATAGATATTATTAAGCGGCCCCTCCCACCACCAATGGCCGATTGTTGATTCATCACACATGCTATGCTAAGGTGAACAGTGTGATACTGGTTGTATGATGTCAATATATGATACCGTGCGTTGAGATATGATATCATAGACTAGTATCACATGTATGATACTAATCCACTAATGCAGATAAATATTATTAAGCGGCCCCTCTCACCATCAATGACTAATTGTTGATTCATCACACACTAGAACATGAAGGCGCGTGTTGCTGCGCCCGTTCGTCTTAAGAGAAGAACAAGTGACAATGAAATTTAAATGGTCTAAAACTAAATACTTGTTCGAATTCCTGGGTGCATTCAAAGGTTTAGGTGGCAGATTGCACAAGTTCAATGTTCAATGGGGTTTGTGGACAAAATATCGATGCTCCATGTACGTCTATATACCATGACAATTATAGAATAGTGAGATTCTAGCGCTTTCACATAAAAACCAGTATCACATAGCATAGAAAGAGAACATATATTTTACTGTCGTTGTTTCAGGCTACTTGCTCAATATTGACAGTAAATGGTCCATTGGGTTGGCATGAAGCGCAAAATCCAATCCTCACTTCCATTCAAGAGTTTTGGAAAAGTGCACAAGGCAAGATTTAACCTTACTTACCTAAGCGAACACACCTAATTGTTAACTAACACCACCTCCAAGTTGAATCATTGTGTTATGATTAATTTGCCTGAACAGTGACATGATTTAATCAAAGTAGTGAAAGATAACATGGTAAGGGGCGAATGGTCTTTGCCCCGCATTTCCTATTTGATCAAAGACCCCAAGATTGGTTTATTCACACATACATTTTCTACTGATGTTTCTATAATTCCTATGGCCATCAAAAACAACATCCTATTTTCCAACCTCCTCCATAACTTCTAGCAATGATTGAGGTATACACTTATTAGGGGTGGGCTTGTTTCATGTAGATTGATGGAGAAGTAGAGGAAAATAGTGCCTAGAAATTCTTTGCAATGAGCTTCAGCTCTTGTAACCCACTTTCTAAGTGTTCCTTGCATTTGGTACATGTTCTAAGTACCAATCTTCTTAAGAAAATTCATTCTGCAGAAAGTATGACCAGACACAGGAAGCGGTGTGGGTACTGGTGTGTCGATCTGCAAACTAAGACATGAGCAGTAGGACAGTGGCACCATAGACTTTTCCCATTCGAGTTACCCATGTTATTCCCTTCCTCCTGTCCCGGCATCACTGAGAAGTCGATGGAGTCTCTGCTTATCGTTTGCCAATTGGTCTGTCAATCTGTCATGTAACTACTTCCTCTGTAAACTAATATAAAAGCGTTTAGATCACTACTTTAGTGATCTAAATGTTCTTATATTAGTTTACGAAGGGAGTAGTTGTTTATCAATCGAAGTGAAAATTATTAATAAATTCCTAAACCAAGTTCAGAAAACCTAAAGATGTTCTCACAAATTGATCTGTCCTGATGCCCCACCACTCGGACGAGCTCGCGTCCTCCTGAGATGAAAATGATGGGGTGGATCAACACGGACTCGGCACGAGTCAATCTACGTAAGCTCTAGTCATACTTGATGAGAAACCACTCCGTCACACCAATGCTTAGCGTCACTGCCCTCCCGCACTGGCTGCGAAATTGTGCAACGAAATAGGACCACGGGGTACCCACCAGAATAGCGTCACATCGCATCCTCCACCCCCACTGATCATGGTGAGCTCTATGGCATGCCCTTACGGACAGCCACATCTCCTCGCCCAGTCACATTTGTCGCTCGCTGCCTTACTTCATCTTCGGTGCTCCCCGGTCACGGGGATGGCAGACGTGAGGCGAACGACGACGACGATGGTGGATGAGAAGAGAAGAGAGGAAAGGACATGGCTTCGTGGGTGCTGGGGGGAGGGGGTGAGAATAGACGTTTAA
Organism: Triticum urartu; assembly: GCF_003073215.2. Taxonomy (NCBI): domain Eukaryota; kingdom Viridiplantae; phylum Streptophyta; class Magnoliopsida; order Poales; family Poaceae; genus Triticum; species Triticum urartu. The sequence continues at coordinate 89,993,122 of NC_053025.1, forward strand.
ACGGGCCACTCAAACCAGTGCAGGCAGTGGCGGACCCAGAAATTCAAGTTAGCCGGGGCGAACATGTTAGGACAAAAAAAATTAATGCACAAATACAAGTGTTTTCAACACAAAAAATGGCCTTGAAAGATTCGGTTTCAATATGGATATGATTTAACTACTAAGAACATGGAGAATTATATAGAAAAACATCTTATAAACTACTAACATGGTCTCTCGTTGCCTGAACACTTATTGGCTGTAACATTGACCCAAAACTTCAAGCAAAACCTACAACATGTAAAAAGGAAAAAAAATATGTATCTAAATCTCATTGCCTACTAACATGGTAGTGAACGTGAGCTAGGGATTAGAATTTGGGAGGCAGTGTGGGAATTTTTCTCCAATCAAACAGTGCTTTTTAGGGGAAATTGAATACTACTGAATCAAACAATTCACCAGGCAGACTACAGGCTCGTCCGCATGGTGTACGTGGTGTGTCGGTTCCTGGAAAATGAAAAACAAGCCTTCCACAACTAATTAAAGCCCATCAAGTCTAGCCGTCTATGCCTATCTTTTCTTTCTTCTTCCTCAGGAACATAACAGTTCGATAGAAACAGGTCTCATCATCAATGGCGCTGCTCCCCTTCGACTAAAACAGAAAGGGGCTGAACTGGGGTACCCTGCTCCGCACCAGGAGAGCCGGGGCGGCCGCCCCTGCTCGCCCCAATGGTAGGTCTGCCACTGAGTGCAGGGGCCGTATGCGAGACCCTAGACAGATAAACCAGTCGGCCTAGCTAGTTCTGCAGAGCAGTGGCCCAAAAGGCAAATGAAGACGCCCATAGAACGTACGATGGATGCACCGGACGGGCAGCAACGTCGAAGCGCTGTGGAGGCTCGTAGCTAGCTCAATTTTACTGTTTTGTAATGTTATGCTAAGGTGAACAATGTGCGATAATGTGCTCTGATTTGCATAAATCAATAGTGTGCTATGGGCATGTCTGGTTTAAGTGGCGTGTTTGCGATGTCCTGCACACTGTTATATTAAACAAAATATGTACAATGATTTATCACTTCGAACACGATTGGACTGAACAAACTATATGTGATAGTACGCGCACGACGTGTGATAGCGTTCACACACTTGTCAACAATTGCCACATGTCAGCTCCGGGAGGGGCCGATTCTGCATCAGCGCCTCCATTCTCGCGCGCTCGCTGAGGCTTGCCTCCCAAGCATGGCGAGACGGATTGGACTACAGTAAAAAAAACCTAATCCTTTGCTATAAAATCCCAAGTGGCTAGCGACGGCAAGTCACTCTCATCCCACTAACTCGTTTTTTTTATGAAAAAACTTTCAATCTATTTATTTTCAATCATGATAGTACAACGAACATTAGAAATAATAAAAATTACATTCCACTAACTCGTTGCCGCCACAGATACACCAATGGCTCTGCCGCGGCACAACCCACTGGCCCGCAAGAAGGAATGTTGCAAAAGAATCCGTGCTTGCACAAGAAGCACAAATCTGTGGTGTTTTAGGCCTGAGCGCGGTCATGCAGGCGCATGGTTGGGCAAGTGCAAGTCAGTCCAGTCCCACACTGAGCAAACACCTCTTCTGCTAAAAAAAAACCTGTCATCCCCTAAGAAAAAAAAAAGCAAACACCTACCAAACCCTGGACCCACTGCTCTGGCACCTCGCCCACGCCAGTGCACGGCACGTACGATGCGAATCTCATGGCGGAGGCGACGCCCACATGCGCGCGCAACCGCTGCCCAGCCGACCTGCCGGACGAGAAGCAGGCCCGATCACACTCACGGAGCACTACCACTGGTCCAGCAGCAGGACCCACGCATCCGAGCCGGCCCAAGAGAGAGAGAGCGCGAGGCGTACGGCACAGGGGCTTCATTTATCACTGCGATGCGTCCGCAGCGGGTCTGCTGTCCCGCCGGCCTGGAGAGAACGGGCCAACGGCCGGAGCTTCATTCACCTGGGACTCCACTCACAGGGGCTTCATTTACTCCGTCTGGCTCTGGTTCTAGAAGCCGGCCGACACATGAACGCCGGATGGTGCCATGCAGGTGAAACTGGCATGCCAGCTCCAACCAAATTTTAAGTTGCCGTGTACACGTGACGCGTCCTCATCCTCTCTCTCTCTCTGATAAATCGCGATCGAGGCGAGAAGGAAATCCAGCTCGGTTTGTTAACTAATCCGGCGAGTGCACGCACTGTTGCACGCAACAGACGGCAGAAACTTGTTGCTTTCAACGGCACGGCGAACATAAACCCCGTGATTTCTGTTTGCGTGTACCCGCCAAGGCCGCATGTCTCGCGTATTTTTGGTATTTTTTTGTATACTATACTTGGTCTGCACATTCGTGTTGCCGTGCGAGCGTCGGTCTTTGGCTCAAAAAATTATAGAAAATAATAATAATAACAGATAAAGCGTCTCAGGCGCGGTGGGCCATCCATGATCGAGGGAGCGGGGGCCCATGCGCACTCGGAGCGCGCTGCTGTGCCTGTGCTGACAGATCCATCGGTCGAGAAAGGGGAATCAGACGGATCACCAAACGAAGAAGGAGATCGATCGGCCCATCCCTCCCTGCCGCTCTGGCGATAGGCATGCATACGTAGGCGCACGCGCGCGCGATGCATGTGATGCGCGCCCTCCGTCACGGGGGCTGCTTCCAGACAATGACCGGCTGGGGGATGCTGCTGCGATGGATACTCCATGGATTCTTCTCACCTGACGACGAAAACCCAGTTATCAACATGGGTGACGCTAGGCGCCCGCGCACCGGCCCAAACGGTTCGGCTGGTTCTACGTATGCGCATTTGCCAGCGTGCGTGCGAACCGGTCGAAAGTTCAATCGGGACACCGCGCATAATTGTTTCTCTATCAATATTCATACAAAAATAGACAAATCGTGAATTCCACGGCACTTTGGAGGGAGATTTGTTAAGACACCACCCTACGTCGCTAAGTTTTTTCAAATGGGTTACGTTACTCATTGTCAGTTGTGAACTTTGAGAGTTAAAGTGGGATTTATAATCATTGAAATGGCGAACCGGGAAGAAATGGTTTGGACCCGAGTCACCTCAAACTATCAAATTGTAATTTTATAATAGTATCTCCAACAGCCGATCAACGTGTGGCGCGTTAAAAATGTGTTTCCAGCGTGCTGATCGTCTGTTTTAGCGCTGCGGGGAGCGCTAGCTCCAACGACTGTTGTAAGTTTTAGCGCGCGCGTAGCTCCAGCAGGTGCGCTAAAATGCAGCGCGCACTCTTGCACAAACAACATATGCGCTTCAAACACAAACAAGAAGATCAAACACAAACAAAATAAATCAACAATAAATAGTTCAATTTCATTATTACAACTCAGATAAATACTTTATTTTTCAATACAACAAATAGTTCAACAATACAATATCAAACGCACAAATCATGCTCTTTGTCGGCCATTCCAAGTCCACCACTCAGTGAGATCCTTTTAAAGATTATCATGCGTTTCGGGGCGTCGAATGGCATGATAGGAGGCAACAAAACGGGCCACCCTATCAGCCCTCCGCCACACTCGCACAGGATGTCCCAAGAGCTCATAGTGAGAGTAGTCTACATCTTGGCCACGCTCATTCTCGATGATCATATTATGCATGATCACACAAGCGTGCATGATGTACCAAAGCATCTTTTGATCCCAAAACTGGCCGGTCCTCTCATAATAGCAAATTGGGCTTGAAAAATCTCAAAAGCTCTCTCTAGATCTTTTCTAGCCGCCGCCTGAGCATTGTGGAAACCAATATTTTTCTTACCTTCCATTTTTTTCAACGGCTTCACAAATGTTTGCCACTTTGGGTACATGCCATCCGCAAGGTAGTAGCCATAGTTGTATGTACGACCATTTGCTACAAACTGCACCGGTGACAGTTCACCATTTGCAATCTTATTCATCAATGGTGATCGGTTGACAACGTTGATGTCATTCAAAGATCCAGGCATTCCAAAAAAAGCATGCCAAATCCAAATCTCTTGATCGGCCACCGCTTCAAGGATTATAATGGAACCCTTTTTTGGCCGTGGAATTGCCCATGCCATGCCTTAGGACAATTCTTCCAACTCCAATGCATGCAATCTATTGAGTCAAGCATACCTGGGAAGCCGCGAGCTTTGATCATCTCCAATAGCCTTTCGGCGTCTTCATCGTTGGGAGATCTCAAATACTCCTGACCAAACACTTGCACAATTCCGACTGCGAAGCGCTTGACACACATAGTGGCTTGACTCTCACCCATAGCCAAGTGATCATCAACTAGATCAGCGGGGATACCGTATGCCAACATATGCAAAGCGGCTGTCACCTTTTGAAAGGTGCTATGCCCGAGCTCTCTGGCGGCATTCCTCCTTTGCTGAAAAACCCGGTCATGGCTCGCTAGTTTCTCTGCAATGCGCCTGAACAACTCGGTGCTCATCCTAAACCGGCGACGAAAGTACGACTCGGGGTATGTGGGATTCTCCACAAAATAGTGTCTCATCAATCTATTGTGGGTATCGATCCTATCCCTCCAAATTTTCTACCGACCCATAACTGAACCATCGTGCTTCGGTTTTTTATTGATGTGCATAGCTAGGATCATTGCAAGATCCTCCTCCTCTTCCATATCAAATTCTTTTTCGGAAGAATCATATGACGAACTAATCTACAATGTTCAATTTAAACTAGGCTATAAAAACTACAAACAACATGCACCAAATTCATGTAAAAAAATGTGAAGTTGAAGCAATACATACCTTGCGGGCGTTTTGTCGAACACCTTGCGGGCGCCGAGAGGCAGTGGGCGGCCGGGCGCTGTTCGTCGGAGGACTGCCGCGCGCGAGGGGCGGTGGTGACTAGAGGCAGACAGAGGAAGCCGCGGCGGTGCGGGGATAGGCCGAGGAAGCGCCGGATCAGTCGCCGGAAGAAATAGGGTGGCACGGGCGGCGGCGGCGCTAGTTGCGAGCGAGCGCTCGAGTGTCTAGCGCGTGGGAGTGGGCGTAGTAAATAAACGATGTGCGATGGCGTTTCGACCAGCACGCTGAATTAGATATGCCGCGCGCGCGGTTTTTGCGCCTCCGCTGGAGCGCCCGGAGCGGTAGCGCGCGCACAAAAGGCACTATTTTTTCAGCGCGGCGCTTATATAGCACGGCTATTGGAGATGCTCTAATGCTCCATACATTTGATTGGAAGCATAAACTGTTATACTATCTCCATCAGTTATTGTTCGACGCTCTCAGTGTTGCACCATATTCATTCTGTTATACTATCTTAGTTCTCATCATCATCTGTGTTGTGATTGTTTACCTCCTCGTAGTTGTTTATCACAGTTATTCATCGCAGTTCAGTTCTAGCTCTCTGTCATGATAGTATACCTATTGGCATATTGCATTACCATCATTATCATCAAGCACATCGTATATTATGCTTGAACCATTATTGCATCTTACCTCGAAGATTTTGTCCCTCGATAGTATGCTTGAGTGAGTTCTTATCTACCGAACCTTATTTTCGATGCTGTGTTTGGGATCAGTTCAAAACTTTCGAAAGAAATTTTGAATCTCCCATCCACCCCCTCCGGTCGATATACTCTCGGTCCTAACAGTGGACAACATCGTAGATGGCAAGCTACTCCACGACGAAGTTGGGGTTCGGCACGGCCTCCTCGCTCGCGCGCTCACCGTAGCTCTGGCTCTCTGCCAGCTGGTGCTGCTCCAGGATGGGGAGTGTCCTATGTTGTGGTGTGGAGTTAGCCAGGTGTGGCCGCCTTTAAATAGCAGATTCCGGCGAGGAGGTGTCCGGGTGCGTTAATGCGCGGCGCCGGAGTGGGCTTCTCGGCCGGTGAGCCTGCTTAATGGCGGCATATGGACGAACATGGTAATTGGATGGGCGTGGCAGATATCCGCCCCGCCCGTCCGGTCATTCGTCTCTGGCATTGAATAGACGTGGACACCTGAGACGCGTCACAAGCGGCGTCCTCGGCTGGCGCGCCGCTTTAATGGCGGAGGCAATGAGAGGTCGCGTCCACCCTGAGTCGTCTTCAATGTGGAGCGGCACCCTCTATAGTGGCATGAATGCGGGCAGCCGGAGCCGGGTGGGAACACATGCGTGTTGGGGAACGTAGTAATTTCAAAAAAATTCCTACGCACATGCAAGATCATGGTGATGCATAGAAACGAGAGGGGAGAGTGTTGTCCACGTACCCTCGTAGACCGAAAGCGGAAGCGTTAGCACAACGCGGTTGATGTAGTCGTACGTCTTCACGATCCGACCGATCAAGTACCGAACGTACGGCACCTCCGAGTTCAGCACACGTTCAGCCCGATGACGTCCCTCGAACTCCGATCCAGCCAAGTCTTGAGGGAGAGTTTCGTCAGCACGACGGCATGGTGACGAAGATGATGTTCTACCGATGCAGGGCTTCGCCTAAGCACCGCTACAGTATTATCGAGGTGAACTATGGTGGAGGGGGGCACCGCACACCGCTAAAAGATCAAACGATCAATTGTTGTCTCTAGGGTGCCCTGCTGCCCCCGTATATAAAGGAGCAAGCGGGGAGGTGCGGCCGGCCAGGAGGGGCGCACCAGGAGGAGTCCTACTCCTACCGGGAGTAGGACTCCCTCCCTTTTCCTTGTTGGATTAGGAGAAGATGGGGAAAGAGGTGGAGGAGAAGAAGGAAGGGGGGGAGGCGCCGCCCCTCTCCTTGTCCTATTCAGACTAGGGGGAGGGGCGCGCGGCCCTTGCCCTGGCCGCCTCTCCTCTTCTCCACTAAGGCCCACTATGGCCCATTATCCCCCGGGGGGTTCCGGTAACCCCTCGGTACTCCGGTAAAATTCCGATTTCACCCAGAACACTTCCGATATCCAAACATATGCTTCCAATATATCAATCTTCATGTCTCGACCATTTCGAGACTCCTCGGCATGTCCGTGATCACATCCGGGACTGCGACCAATCTTTGGTACATCAAAACATATAAACTCATAATATAACTATCATCGAAACGTTAAGCGTGTGGACCCTACGGGTTCGAGAACTATGTAGACATGACCGAGAAACGTCTCCGGTCAATAACCAATAGCGGAACCTGGATGCTCATATTGGCTCCCACATATTCTACGAAGATCTTTATCGGTCAAACCGCATAACAACATACATTGTTCCCTTTGTCATCGGTATGTTACTTTCCCGAGATTCGATCGTCGGTATCTCAATACCTAGTTCAATCTCGTTACCGGCAAGTCTCTTTACTTGTTCCGTAATACATCATCCCGCAACTAACTCATTAGTTGCAATGCTTGCAAGGCTTAAGTGATGTGCATTACCGAGTGGGACCAGAGATACCTCTCCGACAATCGGAGTGACAAATCCTAATCTCGAAATACGCCAACCCAACAAGTACCTTCGAAGACACCTGTAGAGCACCTTTATAATCACCCAGTTATGTTGTGACATTTGGTAGCACACAAAGTGTTCCTCCGGTAAACGGGAGTTGCATAATCTCATAGTCATAGGAACATGTATAAGTCATGAAGAAAGCAATAGCAACAAACTAAACAATCAAGTGCTAAGCTAAAGGAATGGGTCAAGTCAATCACATCATTCTCCTAATGATGTGATCCCGTTAATCAAATGACAACTCATGTCTATGGTTAGGAAACATAACCATCTTCGATCAACGAGCTAGTCAAGTAGAGACATACTAGTGACACTCTGTTTGTCTATGCATTCACACATGTATTATGTTTCCGGTTAATACAATTCTAGCATGAATAATAAACATTTATCATGATATAAGGAAATAAATAATAACTTTATTATTGCCTCTATGGCATATTACCTTCAGTCTCCCACTTGCACTAGAGTCAATAATCTAGTTCACATTTTTATGTGATTAGCTCACATCTCCATCCGACTAATACCCAAATGGGTTACTAGAGTCAATAATCTAGTTCACATCACTATGTGATTAACACCCAAACGTGTGTGAATACATAGACAAACAAAGTATCACTAGTATGCCTCTACTTGACTAGCTCGTTGAATCAAAGATGGTTAAGTTTCCTAGCCATATACATGAGTTGTCATTTGATTAACAGGATCACATCATTAGAGAATGATGTGATTGACTTGACCCATTCTGTTAGCTTAGCACGATGATCGTTTAGTTTGTTGCTACTACTTTCTTCATGACTTATACATGTTCCTCTGACTATGAGATTATGCAACCCCCAAATACCGGAGGAACACTTTGTGTGCTACCAAATGTCACAACGTAACTGGGTGATTATAAAGGTGCTCTACAGGTGTCTCCGATGGTACTTGTTGAGTTGGCATAGATTGAGATTAGGATTTGTCACTCCGATTGTCGGAGAGGTATCTCTGGGCCCTCTCGGTAATGCACATCACTATAAGCCTTGCAAGCAATGTGACTAATGAGTTAGTTGTGGGATGATGCATTACGAAACGAGTAAAGAGACTTGCTGGTAACGAGATTGAACTAGGTATTGAGATACCAACGATCGAATCTCGGGCAAGTAACATACCGATGACAAATGGAACAATGTATGTTGTTATGCGGTTTGACTGATAAAGATCTTCGTAGAATATGTAGGAGCCAATATGAGCATCCAGGTTCCGCTATTGTTTATTGACCGGAAATGAGTCTCGGTCATGTCTACATAGTTCTCGAACCCGTAGGGTCCGCACGCTTAACGTTCGGTGACGATTGGTATTATGAGTTTATGTTATTTGATGTACCGAAGGTAGTTCGGAGTTCCGGATGAGATCGGGGATATGACGAGGAGTCTCGAAATGGTCGAGACGTAAAAATCGATATATTGGACGACTATATTCGGACATCGAAAAGGTTCCGAATGATTCAGGTATTTTTCGGAGTACCGGGGAGTTATGAGAATACGGGAAGAAGTATTGGGCCTCAATGGGTCAAGTGGTGGAAGAGAGGAGGTAGGGCGCGCGGCCCCCCTAGCCCAAACCGAATTGGACTTGGGGGCCGGCCCCCCTTTCCTCCTTTTCCTCACTCTCCTTCCTTCTCCCCTTCCCGCTTCCTTTCCTCCTCCTAGTAGGAGTAGGAAAGGGAGTCCTACTCCTACTAGGAGAAGGACTCCTCCTCCTGGCGCGCCCTACAGGGCCGGCTGGCCTCCCCCCTTGCTCCTTTATATACGGGGGCAGGGGGACATCCTAGAACACACAAGTTGATCATTGTTGATCCCTTAGCCGTGTGCGGTGCCCCCCTCCACCATAATCCACCTCGATCATATCGTAGCGGTGCTTAGGAGAAGCCCTGCGTCGGTAGAAACATCATCACCGTCATCACGTCGTCGTGCTGACGAAACTCTCCCGTGAAGCTCTGCTGGATCGGAGTTTGTGGGACGTCATCGAGCTGAACGTGTGCTGAACTCGGAGGTGCCGTGCGTTCGGTACTTGGATCGGTCGGATCATGAGGACGTTCGACTACATCAACCGCGTCGTGCTAATGCTTCCGCTTTCGATCTACGAGGGTACGTAGACACACTCTCCCCTCTCGTTGCTATGCATCACCATGATTCTATGTGTGTGCGTAGGAATTTTTTTGAAATTACTACGTTCCCCAACACACCTCACATTAGGTGGTCCCAATTTTCAAAATGCGCATTTAAATGTTTCAAAAAATCCCAAAAGAATTGTGTATGTTGGCATCAAATGAATTTGCTACTCCTAAAAATTTCAAATCAAAATTCGAAATACACATTGAGAAACAAAAAAAGACAAATCCAGCACGAATGGTTTGCAGAACCCCCCCCCCCCCCCCCCCCCCCCCAACATTCCTAAAATGACACTTTGGTCCACCTCCTGTGATGCTGCCCATTCAATCTCAGATCGACGGCCAAGGTCATATGGGAGCACCTAATGCGAAGTGCTCCCGTAGCACAGTTATTCTCACCCCTCGGATACTATGTAAGTTTGCATAGGATCTTGCCCCGATGAACTATTAGAACCTATTTAAAAGAATTGTAATGCCATAATCTCTTAAATATTACAATCATTTTACCCCACAAAAAATTATAATAATTAGAGGGAGTAGTAAAAGACATTGATGGTAAGGTCACTGTTGATGTCAAAAGTCAAAGAAAGGGACTAGGTAGAAAGCCACATTAACAATAAGATAGATTCAGTTGAGTGTGCGGCATGTACAAATTCACACATTTCCATCTTCTACTTTTTTCATGACTTTTTATGATTCTTGAAAACATACAAACACATTTTTTTGAGTTCATGTGTGTAGTTTGCAAAATTCCACTCAGTTTCAGTAACCACCATAGACATGTTAATGTTTTGCGGATCTTTGGACAAGTTATTGTAGTTTTGTACTCCCTCTGTCGGTACCGTGACACTTGGGTTCATGGGCCCAACTGCGCACAGCCACAGTAGCCTCTTAGCCAAGACCAACGGCTGAAAGGGCGCCCCAGCAACAAACCTGCTACCATAACCTAGTGATGGCATGCATATCTTTATCAAGATTATCGACTAAAACTCTAAGAAGGAGCCCAAGCTTCATGGCGGTATGCAGATCTTCATCAAGATCTGTCAAAATTCTCTGCAACCAGTGACTAAGTGTCAGAGAAAGCAAGCCCAAGACACCCAACAACAAGCCAGGGTAGCCAACTTCCGGGAATGACCACATTAGGCAACAACCGCTCCACCTAGCCTGCACTTGAAAAGCCGGAACATCAAGCCATCGCATCCCACGCGTGTCGTACTAGTTCTACATGCGCATGCCTTTTACAACACGTGGTGGGGATGCAGGCGTGCCAGTGGAGTGACAAGACGTAGGGGGCCTGAGTCACCCCCAATATTCACGGCATGGTGTATTTCTGTAAGGGTACATGTCGCACCCAGGCCAAGTGACACAGTTTAGCGACAGTGACAAGACAGGCGTTCGTTCCTTGAGACTAGAAGATGACACTTCATCGAGTCTTTATTGCCAATGGCTACCTCAACGGATCTACTGTGGTAAGCCCTTGATCTATAAAAGGAGGGCCTGGACTATGGTGGTGGTGGTGGTGGTGGGGGGGGGGGGGGGGTGATCTTTCAACCCCGTCTGCATTTACCTCAGAGAAGGATTGTACACTTGGTAAATTGCAAGTAGGAGCAAGACACACAACACCTCCCCGTTCCGGGAAGGAATTATAGTTCACTATCCAACATATCAACAAACACAAGGCAGGAATAGGATATTATGCAGCCATGTGGCCTGAATTTGGGTAGATCGTAATGTGCTTTACTCTTTCCCATACTAATCCACACTCTGCGCCTCTCCACGAGTCGGCAAAAGGACCCTCTATGTCCTTCTACATGCGTGCAACGACATTCTCCTTTTCAAATTACTCGTCTTAGATTTATCTAGATATAAATGTATCTAACACTAAAACATGTTTAGATACATTCCTATTTAGACAAATGTAAGACAAATAAGATGATAATAGTATGTCAACTCATGGCCCTGGGTGTATCTTGGAATACGTAAACAATGGCTACTGCGGTAAGCAAATGTTTCTTTAAGAGCAAGATGGCTGCTTAAGTTAGTCTGATCCGTAAGCAACAACCGATCGAGTGATTAATTGTTTTCATTTATGTGTGATTTTTTATTTAGAATCCTTTTATGTTGGATTAAGCCTTGCCAGAATGGGAGAACGCTTGTGTCGGTATTGATGTTAAAAAAAAAAAGAATGGGAGACAAACTGCACGCCATATCGCACCATTCACTCGTTCAGCCGCGTGGATCGACTCGTGTTGGGTGCACGTAGTCAAAGAAAGAAGGAGATGGGGTACGAGATACGATACGAGCCAACAAAACTCGCAGCATGTCGCCCGCGCCTCGATGCCTCCGGCGGCTTCCTGCGATCCTGTCTGCGTCACCCGCAAGATTCCAACCAACAGATTAGATATCTAGACATAGTGGTATAGATGGAGAAAAAAGTCTAAACAGATCTCATCGGCCCGCCGGCCGGTGGAGAAGATATCAACAGTTTGATGGTTGTATCTCCCTTTTATTATCTTCCAATTCTAATAATCTGGCGATCCTGTTTTTCAAACCAACGCAAGAAACCAATCAGGGCGTATATATAGGGATAGGGAAGGGTCCAACTCCATCCCCGTCTCCATCTCCGTCCCTGGGTCGGGTGCACACTTCTCTCCCACCCCCATCTCTCCCTCCCTCCCCTGTTCCTTGCCTTATCTCCATTGCCGCCTGCTGCTTCAGCTTGGGCTTAGCTAGCCAGGGAACGAGGAGGAGCGGGTTGTTGTCATGGCGGCGTCGGCGGCGGCGGTGATGGAGGAGCTGCGGGGCAGCTTCAGGGAGGGGCGGACGCGGCCGGCCGAGTGGCGGACGGCGCAGCTCAGGGCGCTCGTCAGGATGATCGAGGAGAAGGAGGACGACATCAGCGACGCGCTCCACGCCGACCTCGCCAAGCCGCGCATGGAGGCCTACCTCCACGAGGTATGTCGCAGCTCCATCTCCGTGCCGAATCTTCAAGTTGACTCCAGCAGGATAGGATGATTCTTGGGTTGGCAAGAACTGGACTGGAATTCCAGCTCTGTTTGCATGATTTTCTCTTCCTCCCCGTGCCCGTGCGTGATTGCATCCGGTTTTATAAATCCATGGAAGTAAATTTGATGAGAGCTTTGCCGGCGCTGGATCAGTCGCCCCGAGTTCCTTCGCCTTGACTTTCTCCGTATCTGATCTTCAACGGATCAGTAAAGTTCTTCCCATTAATTGTTCGTCTTGTACAGATACTCCTCACAACTCACAAGATTCGTTTTGTCTTTGGACCATCTTTCCTGCTCCTCGGCCGAATTGGCTCAATCATGCTACTCGGTTAATCGAAACCGTGGCGGGGTTGTCGGCCAGCGGTGCCTTTGGGAAAGTTAGGCGTGTTAGTCCCTTTCCTCGCAACTCTCGGAAAGGGTTGCGTGCCAAATAAATAAATAAATGATTACTCCTCCATTGCCGGCGGCGTCCCTTCCAAGAAAACCCTCGCTTTGTTTGCTCCGGGGTCAGACGAAGTCTGCAAATTTTCAGTTTGGGCAGCAGATGCAACTTGCATCAGTTTGTACTGCATGCTATCTTTTTCCTCTTTTTGCGAAAAAAGGCTTCCGTTGAAATATCATATTTGTCCGAGGCAGGGGTTCCTAAGCTGGCCAGTCACAGTCTGTAGTTACTGAAGCATTGCTGTTACTATCAAGCTAGGACTAGGAAATGCCACACTAGTCAAATTTGGTGATTGCAATCTGTAAAGCAACAGAAATAAATGAACAGAGAAGCCTGATTGCTTCACAACACTTTTTTGCCGATCTAGTAACTGATGACCACATGTTGTTGACATCTGTCTGTTCATGACTCAGATATCGCTGGCGAAAGGGGCGTGTATGTTTGCCCTCAAGGGGCTCAAGAATTGGATGAAGCCCGACAAGGTAGGGAAATCCATTCTCCACATACTACTGATTACACCTTTTTGTAAATAAAAATCCATTGATTTTGCTGATATGGGATGTGTGACCTTTACTACTTTTTATATATATTCCAGGTACCTTCTGCCATAACTACATTCCCATCCACTGCTCAAATCGTGCCGGAGCCCCTGGGTGTCGTTCTCGTCATATCAGCCTGGAACTATCCTTTCTGTAAGTCAATGGCATTGAACATAGTACGTACTGTGCTATGTAGCGAGACAGTTGAGTAGGGATTTAATCCATGCAATTTGTGTGGGAGAGGCTACGAGGATACACTAGTTAACCATTGATTAAATCTGTTGCCTGATGGTGCTGGAGGATTATGGCATGAGTTTGATATGCTCCCGTGTCCCGCGCGCAAGGATTGGCTACATGCCAATCTGTTTCGTAGTTGGTACCTTTCGTTTTCGTCAAACAAACATCGATTTCTGCAGTTATGCTCTAACGCAATCTTATGCCACAAGTCCTGATTTTTATTTTCAACACATGCGCATTACAACGGCAGGTTTCGACAGTCTTAATTATGGCACCATTACATCTTTGGCGACCAAAAACAAAATTTTAGTTATTATTTTACCATCTAAACACTTAATATCTTGGGACTGGTGCTTTCGACCAGTTGAATTTGGTTAGAAAAATTGTAGATTAGTTTCCCCCTTCTGTATTGAGTATTTTTTCCTTGTTAGATTCCTGGATGATCGCTCGATATTAAGATGACTAATAATCTCACCTTCGTTGTAGTGCTATCCATCGAGCCTGTCATTGGAGCAATTGCTGCTGGGAATGCTGTTGTGCTGAAGCCATCAGAACTTGCGCCAGCAACATCGTCATTGTTCGCGAAGCTGCTACCAGAGTACGTCGATAGCTCGTGTATAAAAGTTGTGGAGGGAGGTGTCACTGAAACAGGTGCACTCTTACAACAAAAATGGGATAAGATCTTCTACACAGGTTAAGTTCTTACCTGTCAAATAGTTTCTGCTTCTTCAATTAATGTTATGTTCCTAATAGTGCGCGTGTTCATTTGAACTGCAGGAAATGGTAATGTAGCCCGCGTAGTGTTGGCAGCAGCTGCGAAGCATCTAACCCCTGTTGCTCTGGAGCTCGGTGGAAAATGCCCTGTTATTGTTGACTCTAACGTCGATCTGCATGTAAGCGATATCTAAAAATATTGTCAACTCTTACAAAAAAAAGTAGTCTTTTGGTTTTCTTAACAGAGATTTTCCTTCAAGGTTGCTGCTAAGAGGATTGCTGTTGGTAAATGGGGCTGTAACAATGGCCAGGCATGCATTGCTCCCGATTACATCATAACGACAAAAGCATTCGTTACAGAACTGGTATCTACACTACTATTATAACTACCAGCCAGATAATTGCTTCTGCCAACTGAAGTTCTATACATTTACTTATCTACGAAATAAACTTTCTACAGGTCGACTCTTTGAAAAGAGTCTTGGAAAGGTTCTATGGGGAGGATCCGTTGCAATCGGCGGACCTGTCTCGTATTGTGAGTATTAGCCATTTCGAACGATTAGCGAAGTTGATAGAGGACAAGGAAGTTGCCACCAAGATTCAGCTCGGTGGTCAGACAGATCAGGAGCAACTGTGAGAACTCTTTATAGCGTGAACTTTCAGTCACAAACTCACAGTTGGGTTTTGGAAGGTGTTTGATTGAGCGCTAACTTTTGTTTCTTATGTCGCAGAAAAATAGCTCCTACGGTGTTGGTAGATGTTCCTCTTGATACAGAACTTATGACAGGGGAAATATTTGGCCCCATGCTTCCAATTATAACGGTTGGTACTCCTGCCTTGATTTTCCTACAGTGCATGAAGTCTGCATGACAGTATTCAGAATTAAACCTAACTCTGTTTGGATTCCTTTTAACTATGGTTGTCAGGTCGACAAGATTGAAGAAAGCATCACACACATCAACGCCGGGGCGAAGCCACTGGCGGCCTACCTCTTCACCAAGGACAAGAAACTGCAACAAGATTTCGTCTCAAACGTCTCGGCAGGAGGCATGCTCGTCAACGACGTCGCCCTACACGTAACTGCTCATGAACTCTGTGAATCAATCTTCTGTACCAAAAACATGCTTCCTCCTGAACACATCACATTTTACAGCTGACGAACCCACATTTGCCGTTCGGTGGCGTGGGCGACAGCGGCACGGGGTCGTACCATGGCAAGTTCAGCTTCGACTGCTTCACCCACAGAAAGGCAGTGCTGATCCGCGGGTTCGGTGGCGAGGCGAACGCAAGGTACCCACCCTACACGGCAGAGAAACAGAGGATCTTGAGGGGCCTCATCAAGGGCAGCTTCTTTGCGCTGATCCTTGCGCTCCTGGGGTTCCCAAGGGAGAAGCGTTAGCTGAGTTGAGTTCCCTCCCTTCTCCAGTACAGCATAGCAGGATTGTTCATGTTCATGAGGGTGATGTGCAGGACTGGTGATGTGGTGCACTTCTGCACTGTGAAGCGCCAGTGCGCGAGTGTGTTAAACAGGTGTAAAATATGGGACTATCATCGGATTTCTGGATGTAATTTAATTTTACATAAATAAACCTGGTTTGCTACTTACTCCAGCGTGAAGGATGAAGAGGATTACGCCCTGCTTAAAAAATTGCAAGAATTATCTGTAATGTTCATCATTTCATTGCATTGTGAGACTAGCTGCATTTGTTAATTAAGAGAGTTTAGAACAAGCTTGACAGCCCGAAGGACCGGTTGCACAAAAGCCTACTCCCCGGCATAATATTACACAAATGAGTTACTCCCGTCAAACCCCAATTCTTCGCCTCGCATCGGATTTTTGACCCTTATTGTTGAAGATCCTCGCATTGTGTTCATTCCAAATCTCTCAAGCCACAAGCATGTTGACCGAAGCCATAGCCTTTTGGCGAGCGAGGCCATCATGCACAGTGCCGTACCACCAAGATTTGACGCCTGGGAAGCCATGCCAAACGTCCTTGTAACCATGCACCCCCACCTTAATGGAGAATCTGAACTTGAAGAGGAGGTGTGGCGCCGACTCCAATACTTGGTTACGAAGTGGGCAATTGCCGCAATTTGGCCAGACAAAAAAACTTACACTTGGGCGGCGCCCAATTCTTCCAGATTGTGGTCTTGAAGCTCCTTGTCGTGGCACCAATGAGGTGCTACCTATATGCCAAGGCCATGGAATAGCGACCCAAGGCAGTTAACTTCCAAGTAATGGTGTCAGCTGTCATGAAGATGGGACAGAAGTGTCCAAAGCAAAGTGAATTACTGGATGTGCACCACCGTGGGTCCATTTGACAAACTGATCTGGTCCACCCAGGCTCCGTTCTGGATAGCTTTCCTCACACATCATTTGGCTTTTGGATATGTCAATAATAAGAGATACA
Organism: Triticum urartu; assembly: GCF_003073215.2. Taxonomy (NCBI): domain Eukaryota; kingdom Viridiplantae; phylum Streptophyta; class Magnoliopsida; order Poales; family Poaceae; genus Triticum; species Triticum urartu. Next base: position 90,010,031 of record NC_053025.1, read on the forward strand.
CTGTGCTTTGGCCTTAGTCCTCCAGCCAAGCCAATTCTGAGAAGCTCGCCTTGTTTCCATCTCCAACGGCGAGCTTAGTAAGCCCATGAAACACATCCATATCCTCCCCATCGCATGGGTTCTGGTGCCAACCCACGTTTTTGCCGGCGCTTCCCGTTAAAGCCATGACCATCCCAGGTGGAGCGGCGAGCAACTTGTCAAGGTGCAAGATCCCATGGTTTTCAAAGTTGACAGGGCGGCACACCGCCATCCAAATAACTTTGCACTTGGCCCCGGAGACCTTGTTGGAGCCAGCCCAAAAGAATGCCCTACAGATCTTGTTAATGGCTTGTAACATCTCCACCGTTATGACGAGCGGTGTGGTGTGGTAGATTGTGATGGTGATGAGGGCCAACTTGACCTTGGCAGTGTGGCCCGCCGTTGTGTAGTGTTTTCCTTAGGGGGTGGGGGCAACTTGCCAACGAATTGGTCCTCGAGATGCTGGAATTGGATCCGCATTAGCCGCTTGACCGATAGGGGTAGCCCGTGGCGCATTGGAAAGGTCAATCTCACAACCGGGAGGGTTTGCATGATATCGTCAACATCCAAGCCACCGCAAAGAAGGTTTTTTGGAAGTTCGTAACAAGCCTGATGTGTTGGAAATATGCCCTAGAGGCAATAATAAAAGCATTATTATTATATTTCTTTGTTCATGATAATTGTCTTTATTCATGCTATAACTGTATTATCCGGAAATCGTAATACAAGTGTGAATACATAGACCATAATATGTCCCTAGTAAGCCTCTAGTTGACTAGCTCGTTGATCAACAGATAGTCATGGTTTCCTGGCTATGGACATTGGATGTCATTGATAAGGGGATCACATCATTAGGAGAATGATGTGATGGACAAGACCTAATCCTAAGCATAGCACAAGATCGTGTAGTTCGTTTGCTAGAGCTTTTCCAATGTCAAGTATCTTTTCCTTTGACCATGAGATCGTGTAACTCCCGGATACCGTAAGAGTGCTTTGGGTGTATCAAACGTCACAACGTAACTGGGTGACTATAAAGGTGCACTACAGGTATTTCCGAAAGTGTCTGTTGGGTTGACACGGATCGAGACTGGGATTTGTCACTCCATATAACGGAGAGGTATCACTGGGCCGACTCGGTAATGCATCATCATAATGAGATCAAAGTGACCAAGTGTCTGGTCACGGGATCATGCATTACGGTACGAGTAAAGTGACTTGCCAGTAACGAGATTGAACAAGGTATTGGGATACCGACAATCGAATCTCGGGCAAGTAACATACCGATTGACAAAGGGAATTGCATACGGGGTTGCTTAAATCCTCGACATCGTGGTTCATCCGATGAGATCATCGTGGAGTATGTGGGAGCCAACATGGGTATCCAGATCCCGTTGTTGGTTATTGACCGGAGAGTCGTCTCGGTCATGTCTGCATATCTCCCGAACCCGTAGGGTCTACACACTTAAGGTTCGGTGACGCTAGGGTTGTAGGGATATGTATATGCAGTAACCCGAATGTTGTTCGGAGTCCCGGATGAGATCCCGGACGTCACGAGGAGTTCCGGAATGGTCCGGAGGTAAAGATTTATATATGGGAAGTCCTGTTTCGGGCATCGGGACAAGTTTCGGGGTTATCGGTATTGTACCGGGACCACCGCAAGGGTCCCGGGGGCCCACCAGGTGGGGCCACCTGTCCCGGGGGGCACATGGCTGTCGGGGGTGCCGCCTTGGCCTATATGGGCCAAGGGCACCAGCCCTACTAGGCCCATGCGCCTAGGATTTCCACCACGGAGGAGTCCAAGTGGTGGAAGGCACCCCGAGGTGCCTTGGGGGGGAGGGAAACCCTCCCCTGGCCGCCGCACCTAGGAGATTGGATCTCCTAGGCTGCGCACCACCCCCCCTTTGGCCCTCCTATATATAGTGGGGGAGAGGAGGGATTTTATACCTCAGCCTTTGGTGCTTCCTCTCTCCCCGTTACGTCTCTTTCTCGTAGTATAGGCGAAGCCCTGCTACTGTGACGCCCTGCATCCACCACCACGCCGTCGTGCTGCTGGATCTTCATCAACCTCTCTTCCCCCCTTGCTGGATCAAGAAAGGAGGAGACGTCATCCGTTCCGTACGTGTGTTGAACGCGGAGGCACCGTCCGTTCGGTGCTAAGATCATCGGTGATTTGAATCACGTCGTGTTCGACTACATCATCCCCGTTCTTTGGACGCTTCCGCTCGCGATCTACAAGGTACGTAGATGCATTTAATCACTTGTTGCTAGATGAACTCCTAGATGGATCTTGGTGAAACCGTAGGAAAATTTTTGTTTTCTGCAACGTTCCCCAACAGTGGCATCATGAGCTAGGTCTATGCGTAGTTCTCTTGCACGAGTAGAACACAATTGGTTGTGGGCGTTGATGTTGTCAATTTTCTTGCCGCTACTAGTCTTATCTTGCTTCAACGGAATTGTGGGATGAAGCGGCCCGGACCGACCTTACACGTACTCTTACGTGAGACAGGTTCCACCGACAAACATGCACAAGTTGCATAAGGTGGCTGGCGGGTGTCTGTCTCTCCTACTTTAGTTAGAGCGGATTCGATGAACAGGGTCCTTATGAAGGGTAAATAGAAGTTGACAAATCACGTTGTGGCTTTAACGTAGGTAAGAAGACGTTCTTGTTAGAACCCTACTTCAGCCACGTAAAACCTGCAACAACAATTAGAGGACGTCTAACTTGTTTTTGCAGCAAGTGCTTTGTGATATGATATGGCCAAAGTTGTGATGAATGATGAATGATCAATATGTGATGTATGAGATGTTCATGCTATTATACAAGGAATCACAACTTACATGTCGATGTGTATGACGGTGACAAGGATGATCATGGAGCCCCAAGATGGAGATCAAAGGAGCTATGTGACATTGGCCATATCATGTCACTATTATTATTTGATTGCATGTGATGTTTATCATGTTTTGCATCTTGTTTACTTAGAACGACGGTAGTGAATAAGATGATCCCTTACAACAATTTCAAGAAGTGTTCTCCCCTAACTGTGCACCGTTGCTACAGTTCGTCGCTTCGAAGCACCACGTGTTAATCGGGTGTGATAGATCCTTTCGTTCACATACAACGGGTGTAAGAAGTTTTACACATGCAAAAACACTTAGGGTTAACTTGACGAGCCTAGCATGTGAAGACATGGCCTCGGAACACAGAGACCGAAAGGTCGAACACGAGTCGTATGGAAGATACGATCAACATGGAGATGTTCACCGACGATGACTAGTCCGTCTCACGTGTTAATCGGACACGGCTTAGTCGACTTGGATCGTGTAACACTTAGATGACTAGAGGGATGTCTAATCTGAGTGGGAGTTCATTAATAATTTGATTAGATGAACTTAATTATCATGAACTTAGTCTAAAATCTTTACAATATGTCCTGTAGATCAAATGGCCAACGTTGTATTCAATTTCAACGCGTTCCTAGAGAAAACCAAGCTGAAAGACGATGGCAGCAACTATACGGACTGGGTCCGGAACCTGAGGATCATCCTCATAGCTGCCAAGAAAGATTATGTCCTGCAAGCACCGCTAGGTGATCCACCCGTCCCACAGAACCAAGACGCTATGAACGCTTGGTAGACACGTACTGATGACTACTCCCTCGTTCAGTGCGGCATGCTTTACAGCCTAGAGCCGGGACTCCAAAAGAATTTTGAGAGACATGGAGCATATGAGATGTTCGAAGAGCTGAAAATGGTTTTCCAAGCTCATGCCAGGGTCGAGAGATATGAAGTCTCCGACAAATTCTTCAGCTGTAAGATGGAGGAAAATAGTTCTGTCAGTGAGCACATACTCACTATGTCTGGGTTACATAACTGCTTGACTCAGCTGGGAGTTAATCTCCCGGATGATGCGGTCATTGACAGAATCCTCCAGTCGCTTCCACCAAGCTACAAGAGCTTTGTGATGAACTTCAATATGCAGGGGATGGAAAAGACCATTCCTGAAGTATTTGCAATGCTGAAATCAGCAGAGGTAGAAGTCAAGAAGGAACATCAAGTGTTGATGGTCAATAAAACCACTAAGTTCAAGAAGGGCAAGGGTAAAAAGAACTTTGAGAAGGACGGCAAGGAAGTTGCCGCGCCCGGCAAGCAAGCTGCTGGGAAGAAGAAGTCAAAGAATGGACCCAAGCCTGAGACAGAGTGCTTTTATTGCAAAGGGAAGGGTCACTGGAAGCGGAACTGCCCCAAATACTTAGCGGACAAGAAGGCCGGCAAAACAAAAGGTATATGTGATATACATGTAATTGATGTGTACCTTACCAGTACTCGTAGTAACTCCTGGGTATTTGATACCGGTGCCGTTGCTCATATTTGTAACTCACCACAGGAGCTACGGAATAAACGGAAACTGGAAAGGGACGAGGTGACGATGCGCGTCGGGAATGGTTCCAAGGTCGATGTGATCGCCGTCGGCACGCTACCTCTACATTTACCTACGGGATTAGTTATAAACCTCAATAATTGTTATTTAGTGCCATGTCTGAGCATGAACATTGTATCAGGATCTCGTTTAATACGAAATGGCTATTCATTTAAATCCGAGAATAATGGTTGTTCTATTTATATGAGAGATATGTTTTATGGTCATGCTCCGATAGTCAATGGTTTATTCTTAATGAATCTCGAGCGTATTACTACACATGTTCATAGTGTGAGTACCAAAAGATGTAAGGTTGATAATGATAGTCCCACATACTTGTGGCACTGCCGCCTTGGTCACATAGGTGTCAAACGCATGAAGAAGCTCCATGCAGATGGACTTTTAGAGTCTCTTGATTATGAATCATTTGACACGTGCGAACCATGCCTCATGGGAAAAATGACCAAGACTCCGTTCTCAGGAACAATGGAGCGAGCAACCAACTTATTGGAAATCATACATACTGATGTGTGCGGTCCAATGAGTGTTGAGGCTCGCCGTGGCTATCGTTATGTTCTCACCCTCACTGATGACTTGAGTAGATATGGGTATGTCTACTTAATGAAACACAAATCTGAAACCTTTGAAAAGTTCAAAGAATTTCAGAGTGAGGTTGAGAATCAACGTGACAGGAAAATCAAGTTTCTACGATCAGATCGTGGAGGAGAATACTTGAGTCACGATTTTGGCACACACTTAAGAAAATGTGGAATAGTTTCACAACTCACACCGCCTGGAACACCTCAGCGTAACGGTGTGTCCGAACGTCGTAATCGCACTCTATTAGATATGGTGCGATCTATGATGTCTCTTGCCGATTTACCGCTATCTTTTTGGGGCTATGCTTTAGAGACTGCCGCATTCACTTTAAATAGGGCTCCGTCGAAATCCGTTGAGACGACACCGTATGAATTATGGTTTGGGAAGAAACCTAAGCTGTCGTTTCTAAAAGTTTGGGGATGCGATGCTTATGTCAAGAAACTTCAACCTGAAAAGCTCGAACCCAAGTCGGAAAAATGCGTCTTCATAGGATACCCTAAAGAAACTTATGGGTATACCTTCTACCTCAGATCCGAAGGCAAGATCTTTGTTGCCAAGAATGGATCCTTTCTGGAGAAAGAGTTTCTCTCGAAAGAAGTAAGTGGGAGGAAAATAGAACTTGATGAAGTATTACCTCTTGAACCGGAAAATGGCGCAACTCAAGAAAATGTTCCTGAGGCGTCTGCACCGACTAGAGAGGAAGTTAATGATAATGATCAAGATACTTCTGATCAAGCTCCTACTGAAATTCAAAGGTCCACAAGGACACGTTCCGCACCAGAGTGGTACGGCAACCCTGTCTTGGAAATCATGTTGTTAGACAACAGTGAACCTTCGAACTATGAAGAAGCGATGGCAGGCCCGGATTCCGACAAATGGCTAGAAGCCATGAAATCCGAGATAGGATCCATGTATGAAAACGAAGTATGGACTTTGACTGACTTGCCCGTTGAACGGCGAGCCATAGAAAATAAATGGATCTTCAAGAAGAAGACAGACGCGGATGGTAATGTGACCATCTATAAAGCTCGACTTGTCGCTAAGGGTTATCGACAAGTTCAAGGAATTGACTACGATGAGACTTTCTCACCGGTAGCGAAGCTAAAGTCCGTCCGAATCATGTTAGCAATTGCCGCATTCTACGATTATGAGATATGGCAAATGGACGTCAAAATGGCATTCCATAATGGTTTCCTTAAGGAAGAGTTGTATATAATACAGCCGGAAGGTTTTGTCGATCCTAAGAATGCTGACAAGGTGTGCAAGCTCCAACGCTCGATTTATGGGCTGGTGCAAGCATCTCGGAGTTGGAACATTCGCTTTGATGAGATGATCAAAGTGTTTGGGTTTACGCAGACTTATGGAGAAGCCTGCGTTTACAAGAAAGTGAGTGGGAGCTCTGTAGCATTTCTCATACTATATGTAGATGACATACTTTTGATGGGAAATGATATAGAACTCTTGGACAGCATCAAGGCCTACTTGAATAAGAGTTTTTCAATGAAGGACCTTGGAGAAGCTGCTTATATATTAGGCATCAAGATCTATAGAGATAGATCAAGACGCCTCATAGGTCTTTCACAAAGCACATACCTTGATAAGATTTTGAAAAAGTTCAAAATGGATCAGTCCAAGAAAGGGTTCTTGCCTGTTTTGCAAGGTGTAAGATTGAGTTCAGCTCAATGCCCGACCACGGCAGAAGAGATAGAAGAGATGAGTATCATCCCCTATGCCTCAGCCATAGGTTCTATTATGTATGCCATGCTGTGTACCAGACCTGATGTAAACCTTGCCGTAAGTTTGGTAGGAAGGTACCAAAGTAATCCCGGCAAGGAACACTGGACAGCGGTCAAGAATATCCTGAAGTACCTGAAAAGGACTAAGGAAATGTTTCTCGTTTATGGAGGTGACGAAGAGCTCGTCGTAAAGGGTTACGTCGACGCTAGCTTCGACACAGATCTGGATGACTCTAAGTCACAAACCGGATACGTGTATATGTTGAATGGTGGAGCAGTGAGCTGGTGTAACTGCAAACAGAGCGTCGTGGCGGGATCTACATGTGAAGCGGAGTACATGGCAGCCTCGGAGGCAGCACATGAAGCAATATGGGTGAAGGAGTTCATCACCGACCTAGGAGTCATACCCAATGCGTCGGGGCCAATCAAACTCTTTTGTGACAACACTGGAGCTATTGCACTTGCCAAGGAGCCCAGGTTTCACAAGAAGACAAGGCACATCAAGCGTCGCTTCAATTCCATTCGTGAAAATGTTCAAGATGGAGACATAGAGATTTGTAAAGTACATACGGACCTGAATATAGCAGATCCGTTGACTAAACCTCTCCCTAGGGCAAAACATGATCAACACCAGAATTCCATGGGTGTTCGATTCATCACTATGTAACTAGATTATTGACTCTAGTGCAAGTGGGAGACTGTTGGAAATATGCCTAGAGGCAATAATAAAAGCATTATTATTATATTTCTTTGTTCATGATAATTGTCTTTATTCATGCTATAACTGTATTATCCGGAAAATCGTAATACACGTGTGAATACATAGACCATAATATGTCCCTAGTAAGCCTCTAGTTGACTAGCTCGTTGATCAACAGATAGTCATGGTTTCCTGGCTATGGACATTGGATGTCATTGATAACGGGATCACATCATTAGGAGAATGATGTGATGGACAAGACCCAATCCTAAGCATAGCACAAGATCGTGTAGTTCGTTTGCTAGAGCTTTTCAAATGTCAAGTATCTTTTCCTTTGACCATGAGATCGTGTAACTCCCGGATACCGTAGGAGTGCTTTGGGTGTATCAAACGTCACAACGTAACTGGGTGACTATAAAGGTGCATTACAGGTATCTCCGAAAGTGTCTGTTGGGTTGACACGGATCGAGACTGGGATTTGTCACTCCATATAACGGAGAGGTATCACTGGGCCCACTCGGTAATGCATCATCATTATGAGCTCAAGGTGACCAAGTGGTTGATCACGGGATCATGCATTACGGTACGAGTAAAGTGACTTGCCGGTAACGAGATTGAATAAGGTATTGGGATACCGACGATCGAGTCTCGGGCAAGTAACATACCGATTGACAGAGGGAATTGTATACGGGGTTGATTAAATCCTCGACATCGTGGTTCATCCGATGAGATCATCGTGGAGCATGTGGGAGCCATCATGGGTATCCAGATCCCACTGTTGGTTATTGACCGGAGAGTCGTCTCGGTCATGTCTGCTTGTCTCCCGAACCCGTAGGGTCTACACACTTAAGGTTCGGTGACGCTAGGGTTATGAAGATATGTATATGCAGTAATCCGAATGTTGTTCGGAGTCCCGGATGAGATCCCGGACGTCACGAGGAGTTCCGGAATGGTCCGGAGATAAAGAATTATATATAGGAAGTGCTGTTTCGGCCATCGGGACAAGTTTCGGGGTTATCGGTATTGTACCGGGACCACCGGAGGGGTCCCGGGGGCCCACCGGGTGGGGCCACCTGTCCCGGGGGGCCACATGGGCTGTAGGGGGTGCGCCTTGGCCTATATGGGCCAAGGGCACCAGCCCTACTAGGCCCATGCGCCTAGGATTTCCACCACGGAGGAGTCCAAGTGGTGGAAGGCACCCCGAGGTGCCTTGGGGGGGAGGGAAACCCTCCCCTGGCCGCCGCACCTAGGAGATTGGATCTCCTAGGCTGCGCACCACCCCCCCTTTGGCCCTCCTATATATAGTGGGGGAGAGGAGGGATTTTATACCTCAGCCTTTGGTGCTTCCTCTCTCCCCGTTACGTCTCTTTCTCGTAGTATAGGCGAAGCCCTGCTACTGTGACGCCCTGCATCCACCACCACGCCGTCGTGCTGCTGGATCTTCATCAACCTCTCTTCCCCCCTTGCTGGATCAAGAAAGGAGGAGACGTCATCCGTTCCGTACGTGTGTTGAACGCGGAGGCACCGTCCGTTCGGTGCTAAGATCATCGGTGATTTGAATCACGTCGTGTTCGACTACATCATCCCCGTTCTTTGAACGCTTCCGCTCGCGATCTACAAGGTACGTAGATGCATTTAATCACTCGTTGCTAGATGAACTCCTAGATGGATCTTGGTGAAACCGTAGGAAAATTTTTGTTTTCTGCAACGTTCCCCAACATGATGACCTCCTCAAAGCTCTGGAGAATGTTGGAGAGTGCCCGAATGTCTTCTTTGGTAGGCACAACAAAAATGGCAGGGTCATCCGCTTGGAGCAAAATCGGAAATTTCCCACCCTCCCTCCCAAGTCGTGGAATAGTCCCTACTCGGTGGCCAGCTGAAGCACTCATTGGAGGTGGTCGATGGCGACGGCGAAGAGCAACTGGAGAGGTTCTCCGTGCCAGAGGCCGCGGCTGTGCCTTCTTCAGGGACACCATTGAGAAGGACACGACATGTTTCGGCAAGAGAAGGGCGGCAATCCAGTCGTGGTACCTCAGGGGGAACCCACACGTCTAAAGAAGGCCAAAGATGTAGTTCCAATGCATGAAGTAGAACACCTTCTCGATGTCAAGATTTAGGAGAAGAGGCAGTTTCTTTCGCCTATGGAGCCAACACACACAGTTCCTCACAAACATGAAGTTGTCTTGGATGCTCCGACATTTGAGGAAGACACTTTGCGCATTGGAGACCAAGTCATTCATGTGTGGAGCAAGCCTTTGCCCTCCTTCGGTAGGAGGACAATGTTCACCGAATCAAACCATTGAAAGTGAGTTGTTTGCATATTATAGAAGTGGTTGATGACCCTCATAACATCCTCCTTGATACTATCCCAACAACTTTGGAAGAACTCCATGGTGAACCCATCCGGGACTGGCACCTTATGAGAGAGGAGATTGTTGATGGCAGTCTTGACCTCTTCTTCCGAGAAAGGGTCATTGACACCGTGTAGGTTTTCCGGGGGAGGTTGAAAGCTTTCTAGTTTAAGTATAAATGTGAGGTGACCCATCCACTATGTGGCGCAATATATGGATGAAAGTTTTGGTGCCTTCCATTGACGCTAAGATGGAAGAATCTCATGTTTGCATTCCCCCCAGTGCAAATTATTGATGCAAGCACATTATTTCTTCCTAGTCCTCTCGAGCACCGCAAGGGCGATGAAATGCCGCTTCAACCTTGTCCTAATATCTCTCTCGGCCAGTGAGACTAGTTGTTGCTCCATAGCAATATCAAATGGAAGGATGACCTCAAGGTCCATGTGTAGCTAGACCTTGTGGTTGGAGAAGATAGACTCACTCCACAGCTTATGGCGCCAAACCATGCACTACAATTTGTGGAACAGACGCTCGCAAGGCTCGGTGTGGACAGCTGGCTCGTTCCACGTGTTCTGCACAAACCTCAGAGAACCATGACATGTGTAGCCAGAAGATCTCGAATCTGAAGGATCAAGGTCTCTTCGGACACAGTTGCTAGCAATAAGTAAGGGCAGTGGTCCAAGAGGGATGAAGAGAGCGCGTGCATGATGTGATCACCAAATATTCAGCCGAGGATGGTTGATGTTGTTGTTATTCTTGTCCCGAGCATGGCGAATTTAGTTGAAGTCGCCAAGGGCGAGCCACCTCTCGCCTTGAGCTGGATTTAGAGCCCAGATTTCCGCAAATAACTCATCTTTTCTTGAGTTGCCAGCCCGCCATGTTGGGGGAACTAATTAAGCTTTGCAATGTAAAGAAACCTTGATGCAGTACGAGTTTCTTGTCGATTGGTAGTTTCTCATTCCGAAAACTTATGCGATCAGA